>NC_045599.1:54935518-55237185 GCF_009762305.2 Zalophus californianus | reverse complement strand
GAAACTGGGCTGTGGAAAAGTGAAATCATACTTCCCCAGCTATTTTAGTTCCTGAGCATGCCAACACTTACCACCTTTGGATCCCTATCACCGGCCTGTAACAACTGCTATCACGTTTAGAGTGGTTACTCCGTGCCATTTGCTGGACCGGCTTCACACAACAGGCCTGCAAGGCAGGACTATTGTTATTACTCCCATTTCCCAGATAAGCAAACTGAGCTCAGAAGCAAGGCTGCAGGACTGTACAACTCTAAGAGATTTCATTCACATTGGATTCCACGAGCATGGAGGCTCTACGGTGCTCCCGGGCATTGTGCAACCCTGTGGACCTGGGTGGGGGAGGAGGTGTCAGCAAGCAGAACCCAAACTTGTTTGACTTTGTCATATCTTTTGACTGCCTCTCTCACACTGGGCAGAGGGACATCCATGCATGAGACGCAGTCAGGAAAGAACATGGTGAACCCTTGGTGTCATTCTGGAATATTCCTTCCATGTATCCCCTCTACTTTTCTTTTCCATTCTCCACAAGGCCCTAAGTGGTAGACTAAGGTGGCGTGAGGGGTGGCGGCATGCCAGCTGATAATCAAACAGGAGGGGCTTCCAAGATGGCAACTAGGAAAATCCTGAACGTACCTCTTCCCACGGACACAAGTCGACGGCCACATAGGCAACGATTCCCTCTGCACAACTGAACACTAGCTGAGCAGCTGCTTCACGTGGCAAACGAGAGCCACACTGACCCAGTCGAGGCGAGGGAGGCTGAGCCGCTGTCTCGCCAAAAGCCCCACTCCCCACGCGGCAGCACGCAGGTGGGAAAAACAAAGCCTGGAGGGTCTCCCTGAGGAGGGAGGAGTTTGTGCCCTACAACAGTCGCCACAACTTTCGAGGCCTGCACCTGAGAGATGAGCCCCCGGACGCCTGGCTTTGAAAACCTACAGGGCCCGGTCCCCCAGGGGAGAAGGGCTGCCGCGCGCCAGCTGGCGCCGGCTCTTAAAGGGCCCGGCGCGGAGGAACCTCCTGGAAGGCCCGCGGCCTTTCCCTCTGAGATTCATTGGCTCATCTTCCGGCACGGGCCTGGGGAGGGGGGCGGGCCGGGCGAGGTCCTCTCCAAGGATGCAGTTGCTGGCGGCGCCATTTGTTCGCCCTCCCTCTACCTGACTCAAGGCCCGGGGCCATTTCGTCTTTCCTCGGAGCCTGCAGCCTTCACGCCCAGCAGGCGGGAGCCGCGCCCAGGCTCTCCCTCTCCTGCTCCCGCAGCACCGGTGTCTCCCCGAGGGGAGCTTTTGCACGAGCCCGGTGCCCCCGGGGTTTCACAGCTGCCACCCAGGGCACACCCCTTGACCACCGGGCTCTGGAGGCCAGGGCACTTGCGTTCCCGGGCCCCACGGGCATGTAACAGAGAGACAGCTCTTGGCCGGCTGCCCCGCTCAAGGCACTGTGTACCCCGCAGGCTGAAACCCAGCAGGCTTTCCGAGAAAGGGCCCTCTTGGCTTGTCCCTCGGGCCCAAGGGCCAGGCTTCAGGTCGGCCTTACGGAGGTGCTGGTGGGGAATTTGGGCCAGGGGATGCCACCTCGGCAATTTCCCTCTGCCTCCCTGCAGCTTGCAGGTACCCCCAGAAAGGAGCTTAGACACTGGTCGCGCACCCTGATTTTCCCAACTATCACCTGGTCTAGTGGCCAACAGGACTACATTTGTCCCACGGGATTGTGGATATCTGAACACTTTCACAGCTGCTGTCTGAGGGTCTGGCCTCCAGTCAGCCTGAATCTAGGTGCTGAGATGCTCCTTGGGGACACTGAAAGGTCTGTGTACACCCTCAACTACCTTCCAGACTGGGAGAGGTGGCTGTTTCATCTAATTCATAGAAATGAACTCAGAGAGTCCAGCAAAATGAGGAAACGGAGGAACAGGTTCCAAATAAAAAGAACAAGATAAAACCTCAGGGAAAAACACCTTAATCAAAGAGAGTTAAGAAAATAAAGCAGAAGAGCCAAGAGGGTCTTTTCCCCCCTTTCCCTCCAGTTAACTCTGATTTGACTCATGCACGTCACCAGTTCATCCCACAGAAGCACCCTGAGGCATCCTTCGGGACCCCTCGGTCCCAATAAATATCTTCAGGTGGTCCTATGGTCCCCTTTACTCTTGGTTCCTTGTGGCTTGGGATCCAGTAGGCAGACATCCACTCGGGCAGAACCCAGTTGCTCCTACGGTAGAGGTGGGAGTGGAAGGGTGAGCGGATGACGAGGAGGCATATTCCTCCATAACCTAGAACCCCATCAGTTAGCAAGGTGAGAGAGAGACACTTCCACGTTTCCTCACAACTCGGACAAGAGTGTTTGAAAGCGGAGAAGGTAGATGGAGGTTCTCCCTGGACACCTTGATCCGGGGGGACTTGATCTGCAGTACCTCCGACTGCGTGTTCCAGTGTCTCTCCCGGCTTTTATTTTGTGTCTCTGGACTTTTGCTTGGGTTGCCCTCCTTGCTCACACTATCTTTTCCCCCCTCTCTGACTTGGCTACCTATCCTTCAAGCCTCAGGCATCTTCCACTCAAACAACTCGCTCCATTCCACATTTTCCTTGCCCCCAACATGCTTTTCCTACGAGCTCCCATAGCAACCTATATACTTCTCCTTCTCTGTTCTTGGGTTTGCTTCTCCAACAACTTGAAGGCTAATTCTTCTTTATTTTGCTCCCAGCAGATTGTTTGGCCTTCAGCAGGCAGTCCACCGGCTACCGAATAAACGAGCTGAGTGAAGGTTTCGAGACGCAAGTAAGTCGAAAGCTGACCTTAGGAAACCTTAGTCCAGCCTTGTAATTAGCCAGCGCCAGGCATTCGACTTCTCTCTTCACGGTTTTTGGCTGTGCAGACACGGCACGATCTGCCAGAGGACTGGCACCCGGCTTAGCAATTATTTTGAAAGATTATTTAATGATTTAATAATAGCTAGCACATATTGACAGCTAGGCCCCGGGCTCTGTTTTAAGCGCGTTGCATATATTAATCATTCACGTCTCACAGTTCTGTAAGGTAATCATCCGTCCTCTGTAGGTGAGGACACAGAGACCTGGAGAGGTGAAGTGACACACCAAGGATACACGGCAAGTGGAAGATCAGGCTCCAAACTCCACGCGCTCTGCCGCTGTGCCTCTCGCTGAGAAAGACAGAGATGGCTGAACACTGAGAACCTCAGGTTGCTTCTGAGTTTGAAAGGTGGTCCGAGGTCACAGGAAGGAATACACACCCCTTTTACTCCTTTATCTGTCATCCCAGGATTTAGTCATACTCACCTTTTCCGCCTTGCCTAACTCTACGCGCCGTCATAGCGTACATACACCACGACCGCGACCGCTTCTGCAGCAAGTGTTCTCGCCCTTCTCTGAATGAACAGGGCTCCAGTCGTGAGCCGGCTGCGGCGTGGTTCAGGGCTCCAGCAATGAGGCAGTCCTGAGGGAGTGCAGGGTAGCCTGGGCTCGAAGGGAGGCGGCACATAAATTCCTGCAGCCTGCAAAGGACAGGGCAAAAGCATTGCTGGTCTTTCCACGACCCATCTCTGAAGGGAGGAATGTTTCCTCGAAGCTCTTCAGTTGGTGGGAAAAGTAGATCCTTTAGAGGAAACTTATTTATGATGCTGGAGAAATAGGGTGGTCTCCTAGGATTGGTGAATTGCTGTCGGAGCCACAGAGTGACCCCTGTTGAGACCTGAGCCCAGTGCATAGTGAGGACCAAGTGAAAAGAAAGAAGTTATCAAGAAAGCTTTTCAACTTAGCTTCAGGGGACAAGCCATAATCTTAAATAAGACAATTACCAAGAGGAACCTAGAGACTGTAGATATCTCACAAGACGCTCAGGCTTCCCCAGGGTAGCTACATGAAGACCCAAAGTTTGCAAGGCTTGAAAATCAACCGAGCACATGTATTTTTAAAGAACTGTGTGGGGCTTCTGAACATCTATTTATATTTTCACATACGGATATTTCCATATCCAATGTCAGGGGAAGAGGGAGGATATTTATAGTTATCAGAGCAAGGATTTAGACTGAAATATCAGTATGTTCCTTATTCAAGGGATACAGGATTCTGGACGAGGCTTTGTTGGAGAGAGCGGGGGAAGACAGGTTTTTCTCTTTAGATGCCTTTAGGAATGGAAGATGCATCTCATAATTTCGGAGTTCGGCTTGAAGGTGAGGGGATCGACTAAAATTTTAATAAGCTATATCCATTCTTGAAGATTAGTCTCATAACTTGTTCTTATGATTGTGACCAGAATGGCCAGAAGCAGCCAGAGTCAGGAAGAGTATCCCCAACAAAGGCTCTTTTTAAAACTATGACTTGACTTGCCTACGGAAAATAGAAAGTAGGTATTCAACTGGCCAAGTAATGGAATCTGGGTGAAATTTCTTCCCTTCCTATCGCAGCCCCCTCCTGGTAAGTGTCGCAGTTCTGGGTGAATTTAGTACTCTTTTGTTTTCACTTTTAGTAGCGGGAGATAGGGTTTGTGTGTGAAATATCTACTTTACTATGGTCTTACACAACGTTCAAATTTCAAAATAGTGAGGCGAAAGATATTTTTTGACTCAGAGCAAAACATATACAATTATTCCTGGAGAACAACGTGAAAACATTTCCTGGTTTATTTTCTTACAGAGAGACCCATATTACTCTGAAGGCAGGATGTGCCACTTTTCCCTTGTGAGAAAGGACACACAGTCAGCAAGCTTCACCCAGACGGTGGTTTTTGTCCTTAAAGAACTGCAGGGCAGAGGTCCTCCTCGTGAGTGGTAGTTATTCTTGCTCCCAGGTCCTGTGGAGACAGGGCCAGCTGAGAGACCGGGCACTAATGAAGCCTCACTATTTACATCAAAATGGACTGGCTGGGGCTCTGCCTCTGGGCTGTGGTGAAGAATGACGCTCAACTGTGGTTTGAAAACCAGCCAGCATTAGGACCAAGAAATTGAGTCTGCAAAGCCTGTGGCCCAGGTCCTAAGAGTCCAGACTGTGTCCGTAGCAGACTTGTTGCCCAGTTGGAACAGGTGCCCAGACAGGACATGTTGGTTGCATGGTGACCATAACAGATCACCACCGGGAGTGAGCCCTGAGACTTCCGAAACAGAAACTAGCATGTAAAAGCGAGCCAAGGAAAGGCCTTTCCCACATCTTCCTCTGCTTTTTGGGGTCCTGAGGCCACTCTCCCTAATCTGCTGCTGTGGTTGGGAAAGTTTGCCCATCAAGAATATCACTCTTTCCATCCAGATTGCTGCTTCTAGATCTTAAAAAATGCATTTCCAAAACCAGATGATCCAGTAGAAAATGCAATATGGAATTTTACTCTAGAGTCATAACAACTTTGAAAATATTTCTGCTTATTCAAGTGAATTTCTCCAAAAATCTGAAATTAGGTGTGATAAGTTAACGATTAGACAAACAGAACTGCTTTCAATAATTTAATTGGACTCATGCCCAAAAAATGAACTTGCATGAAATATTAAATATTACTCTTAAAGCAATTTGGACACAGTCACACGAACATCAGGAAAAGAAAAAAAAATTCTCCACAAAATGCCAGTGTTTTGTTTTGTCTGGAAAAATTACGATAACACAATTAGAGGTAAACAATATTTTCTTCAGCTCCATCTCCAGTTTCCCCATCTTGTCTGGTCAGTGTCTGTAGATTTAGCTTTGCTTCTGCCATAAATGTCTGCAGCTGAGAGCCATGTGGATTGGAGTCATGGGGGGTTGGGAACTCAGTCTGAGAGATGTCCAAATCTGCAAAAGACAGCACAGGTCAGGAGAATCAGCTTGAGGCCTGCAGAGCAGGGGATTCTATGACTCATAGCTCTCTAAAAACCTGGGAAATGCAGGGCCCATATAGTCAGCCACAGAGAGAATCATGGAGTCCAATGAGAAAGGAACAAATGTAATTAAATCAAAGAATTTAATCAATATATCATTAAGATGCGTTTGGCAGTGTGTACAAATGTCTCCTATGGCTAAAAATAACCTTTACAAAATAATCCCAGTGAGGTGTCAAATGAATAAAGACCTGTCACCATTTGTGGGCAGGTAAAACATTGCTCCTGCTGAAAAAGGGTGCCGACTTATTTTTAGAAACCGGTTCAAGGTCTTAGAAATAGAGTATATACTGTAGCTATGTGCAGTGAACTATATGCATCTGCACAGCACCTTCCCTCAGAATATCTCAAAGTCAAGGATTGACCTCAAGACCAAATAATATAGCCGGGATTGTATTGATGTGGGCAAGGGGCAGGAAGAATGGAGCTGAAGGATGGAGACCCTCCAGCTTCACCATTATGCAAATCTGTTAAGACTATACAAATCACTTAGCAGGAGTAGCCAGGTTCCTAGGGAAAACTGTTCCAGTATCAACTATGGCTGTTTTTTTTTTTTTTTTTTTTTTTGGTTACCTAGCAACAGCAGGGCATAGTCTATTCTCCCTTTTTCTGGTAAAACCCTCTAATACATGGTTTAAGGGAAGATGAAAAGAGGTTCACATTTGAAGAAAAGAACGGCTTTTGCTGCAAACTATTTTCTTTTCCCTTGTTCTACTGACCACCCTTCCTGAGGCTCAGCTAAATGGAAAAACTACAAACAACTGGGTTCAGTCAGAGCAAAAAGCAGAATATGTGTGGAAACCCAGCTGGGAAAGATGTATATGGCTAGAGCCCACCGGCTCCTTGGTCAGTCATTAACAAGAAGCATGATAATCATTGCCACATTTTATTCAAGGACTCTTATTATTTAGGTGGATACACATAACTGGTAGCATTCTAATGACCAAAAGAATGCTTGTAACTTCTGCTCTCCTGACAAGGATGTTTAGCTGTCAGAGAAGGCAGCAAGCAAGACCTGGCAGGGATGAGGAGTAAAATGTCCTCACATTGCTCCATCTTCGGGCATGTGGCGCCCTTTGCTACATCTTCTTTCATCACTTCTTCCAGTAAGAGGCCGGGCCACTGGGAGGGGGACAGCCAGAGCCACAGAAAGCAAACATAGGTCACCTGGAGGAGCTGACTTGTGCCTCTGGAGCAGAGGAGGGTGCCAGGGGGAAGAGAGAGTGGGAGGAGGTAAGGCTGTACTCCACAGCTCTGCCCAAGCTCTCGATGCCCATGGAGCACAAAGAAGAAATTCATTTACATTTGGGTGACTTGATTTTACTAACCCTGATTCCAAATCCTATACTTCTATTACTGGGAACTCACTAACTACTGAAAATGTAACTACTGAAGATGCTTCTAACTAACATTCTCTGCCTTCTCTGGGCACAAGAACTCTTCTGGGTCTTTTACCACCATCACTCTTTAAGCCTCAAAATGTTGTAACCCACATTTTACAGTTTGGGAAACTGAGGCTCAGCCTACTTAAATTCCTTGCCCAACATCATGCAAATAAGAACTAATCTAGATCTGAACTCAGAGGACCATTGTCACTTGCTCATCTGATCAAGATTCTCAAGATTCCCATTTCTCATGGGGATGGAAAGGGCTTGACCGTCTTTGCTAAATTAAGAGACCTTGAATATTTAATACTTATCCTCCCTAAGTACCACATTTTGAAGAGTCACTTAGCAAAAACGAAATTAGCAAAAGAAAGACATTCCAAGCTCCTAAAAATGGACACAATTATTATAAAATTGCGAGCCTCCCTCATTTAATCAGGTAAACAGGAACCACCACCCCCGGCAATGATTTCTCTGTGAGGGCAAGATAGATCAACCTAAAATGCCCTCTGTTATTTTATCACATTTGGAGACAAAGCATACCTATCTGTGGTCACAACAGACATTCATGTTTTCAACTGTTTTCCCCAGCCATTGAATGAATAAAGCCATTTAACCTCTAACAACAAATGTTCTGTTTCACTACTTGTGTTTAGTATTACACAACCTAAAACACACACACAGCTCAGAACTTCCAACTAGCAGAAGCTGGAAGATTGGAGCACGGTTCATGTGAGCCACTCCAGGACTGCCTCCTAGCCAACAGAAGGTCCAGCCAGGCTGTAAGAAATACCACATGGAGAATGAACAACCATCCATTGAATGAGGTGGTTGAGAGGTGATTGGTGACAAACGTGGCCGTGCCAGGCACGGTGGAAGCCCTTAATCCATGTAAGTTTCCTTCCTCTGGGGGTGTGAAACATGTAACAGAGAACCCAAAATACTGGTGAGTCTAGATCTGGCAAGTCCTCTTAATGGTTTCAAGAGAAGGCATGCTCAAAAAGAGTCAAAGAACTGAGTGTATATCAGAATTCTTTGGATTTTTTTTTTTTAAGATTTTATTTATTTATTTGACAGAGAGCACAAGCAGGGGAAGCTGCAGAGGGCAGGGAAGAAGTAGGCACCCTGCAGGGCAGAAAGCCCGATGCAGGGCTCGATCCCAGGACCCCGGGATCATGACCTGTGCCAAAGGCAGACACTTAACTGACTGAGCCACCCAGGTGCCCCCAGAATTCTTTTATCTTAAGTTAAACTGTAGGCTCTAGTTCAGAAAGATAGAGAACCAAGAATAAATGGGGGGTGTAGTTTTTAATCTTCTCCTGTGTGTAAGGGAGTATAGAGGTTTAATGAGAACTTTTTCAGATAAGAATAAAAATACAGAAGAACATCTCTAGGTGAGAAACAGCTTGTTAGACCCTAAAGTGAGACTCATGTTGTTATCCCAGATGGATGAATGGAGGTTGTTGTGGTTGTATATCACCTGAAGGGGAACTCAATTTCCTTCTTCCGTGTTCTTCCTTGGTTTCCACCTTAACTATTTAGGTAAAGTCAGACAACCTTCTTTGAAATTAGAAACTGTTCCATGACTTCTGATTTTATTATTCCATTTCAACCCTGAAAGAACTCCAGCACAGCAACTATATACTTCTCAAGGTCAGCCACCTTTTTCCACACTTTTTCACACTAGAGAATATGATCATTATATGGAACCCTAAACTGAAAAAAACATTTGTTAAAATAAAACCTCACTGACTCAGAAGGCAGAATTCTTGAGGAATAAAAATCATCCAATTTTGTGATCAAAATCCCTATAAATTGTTGGACATAAATATAGAATACCTCATTTTTTAATAAACAAATAATTTAACAGAAACATAACTTAGTCATAAAGCAAATGCTATTATAACGAAACAAAACTTCAAACTACAAGGAAACTTTCAATCTAGTGTCTGAATACAACTTTTCCTCTTACTTGACCTAAAAGATACAATTTGATCTTTGCCATACTTCAAGGAAACTAAGCAGAAGGAACACTGTTAACCTTAAAATAAAGACAAATAAGTTGAAACACATAGAAAACCCCAAGGCCTGGCTGAACCAAATAGAGAAATAAAGTCTTGGTGCAGGGTTTTCTACTTAACTGAACTTTTTTTTTCACACTCTACAACTTCATCTTTAAGAAGAAATTTCCTTAGACCCACTGTGGGGTCTAAGTCAGTCTGCTAATGAAGTTTTCAAAAATTCTAAGTATCCACGCTTTGACTGGTACTATTCTCTTTCTCCTGTGAGTAGGGGGTAGGAAGCACCCATGCTACCAAGGGACATGCACTGCACCATGCACGGATATCCACAGGCCATACAGTTGCCTAAATTTCCCTGTTTTAAGCCCTTAGTTGCAACCTGTTGGTTGACATTTGCATTTATCATTTTCACAATTTGCTCACCTGCTGTTGGAATTTTAGACTGTCAAGGAAGAGGATCTGGGGTGTAGGGTGGCTTACAATCATAGAAATCAGCTCCTGAAAAGCTTACACTAGCAAGAAGCAAAATCAGCCCTCCCTCCATTGGCTTATCACCATTATAATTATTTTGAGCCAACTGGATAATTGGTTTAAGACCAGACTATAAGCTCAAGGTGTACAGTGCAACCATGTGCCATATTAAAAACGAATGAAGGTCCCCCTAAGCTGAGAAGTGAATGCAATCTGTAAACCACAAGGTAAAATGTAACCTTGGGCAAGTCATTTCTCTGCTTTGTTCATGAAGCTTCAGTTTATGAAGGGTTTAAATGAAATCACCATTCTGGCCTCTTGAACTCTTCTACTGAGAATTTATACATCTGTGTTTTGGCTTAGTGATTCACCAAGTAATAATTTGAGGGAACAACAAATGAATGTATTTTTTAACCGCTTTATGGTCAAGAAATGCAAATTTATTACCTTAAGTTGCATCTAAGATAATGTTTTTAAGGTAATTTCTAGACATATGTCCCACCCCTCTACCTTCATTCTTCCTTAACAACACCTATCCGATTGAGCCCACATCGAGTACTCAAAGGACAGTATTTGGAAAGCTACCTAATGAGAAGATAATGTCCACAGTCAAAACCTGCACTTGATCTTCCCTTCAACGAATAGCAAACTTAAGGGTAACTTGTCATAAAGTTTGTGACAAGTCAAAAAGGGTTGTCTATCATTTTAAAATAATTAATGTAATATTTGCCTTTTCAGGATTTTCTGTATGGAAAGGCATTTTAAATCATGATAAATTTGAAGCTTTATTTAAATTTAAAAGCACCAGTGTAGCTTTCATCTTAATATCAACTGTGGACGTCTAGAATTTAACTCAACAGTATGGCCAGTGGCCAGGCACCAGCAGTCCAGGGCTACAAAAAGCACATTGAGTCTACTGTTGAGATCGTTGATGATGCCTTGCTCAGCCTCCGTGTCTTGTCCCATCCCATTCTCCCAAACAAAACTCACAAAACAGAGCTTCGTGTTTTCTGGGTCTTGGCTCTGTTCTTGTTTATTTTAATGAAGTGTTCTGACTTGTGCTTCTTATTACCGTATCCCTTGTGCATATTCCTAAAATCAAAATTCACACTTCCCTAGAATAACTCCACCTCAAAAATTTTTTTGATTAATGTTCCAAGTCTGCAAAATAAGTTGTATTCCCTATTTAAGGATCGATTTATGCTTATACTGTGAAACATTTAAAAAATCATTTCCTGATGGCATTACTGGCAATCACTAATTTTTCTCAGGAGCCTTAGTGCACAGCATTTTCCTTCTAATGGAAAACACTTATTGTGCAGAGCTTGAGGTATCTTCAGAGCAAAGAAAAATTGGTCTATGTCACAAATTTTGTCCAACTCCACTTTCTATAGTGAGCCACAAACAGGATGTGAGCCTCTGGCATGAAAACAAACCCGGAGTTGGTATCTGAAGCCAATGATCTCAATTACTGTTATGATTCCTTTACTACTCCTCAAGTACCAAAACTGCACCTGAACTAAAATAACAGTGCCCTGGGGGGAGTGTGCATGCACGGTGCGGGGTGCAGGAAGAAATTTGTAACATATAAAAGCAAACTGGTGAAAGTTTTTCAAATTGTGACTGTTACAGCTGGACTTTATTTTCTTATCAGTAATTAACATACTTGGAATCATCTGTGAGTTATATGGGTGACACAAGAAACGAAGCAATTGGAGTGATTGATACAATGAAGAGATTATATTAATATAAGACATGTTATGATACATCAAGCCTGTTACCTGAACTTCGAACTTCGCTTTGCTCTCACTCTCCTTTCTCCCTATAAGGTGGCAACATTAAGGACTCATGCCTTTCACATTAGCAAGCCCCACAGCAGGATGGGGCAAGGGCTTCTACCTTCCCCTCTTCTTTAGGAGGCATTCTTCTTTAGGAGGCATAAACAGGATACTAATAGGTATTAATGATAAAAGAATACAGTGGTCAGGTAAGTTGCAACTCTGGGTAAATCAAGTTTCTTAAGAGATTCCTTAGAACCTTAACAGGCTCCGAGAGGGGATCTTTAAAGAGGAAGTGGCATCCCCCAAACTCAGGGAGACTTCTCTCCCAGGGTGCTCGGCAGTGCCGTGTTCCATGTGATATACTTTGGGAAATGGTACACTGGAGAAAGATAAATATATTATAGACTAAGAAAGAGACAGTCAATGACCACTATCCCAGAATAAATCAGGGGCAGGAAGCTGAAAATAAATGAGATTTTCCAAATTCAGAAACTCCTAACCCTGTGTATAATGTCCGAGGGTGGGCCCAGGCAATAATCATCAATGGCTGCTAAAAGTTAATAGGAGAAAGGCGGATAGGGAACCTTATAATGAATGGATCAAGGTGACAATATCTGAACCCACAGATCAATTGATAATCATAAAAAGAGAAACGGATATGGTAAGCCTCATGATAGGATGCAAGAGGAAACGTATACTTTACAATATAGGAAATCTATCTTTTACATGTCAGAAAAGCCTCTATCTAGTCAAACATCAAACACCTATTCCCAACTATCCAGTTTACAGGAAATACAGGGGTAAAATAATATGTTAAGTAACATTACAGAAAATCAGTCAGCAAAATTCAGAATATAGGACATTTTTTTTAAAAAATATTTTTCCAGGAAAAAAATCTTTTCAAATAAACAGCTTAGTCTTTTCAAAAATTTAAAAACTTTTTTTAAAAGGGGGCAGAGAAACTTCAGATCAAAAGAGATTTAAAGGATATACAAGCCAAATGCAATATATGAAATTATTTGGATCCCAGTTCAAACTAAACCAAGGGAAAAAAACTGAGAGAAATTCAAGTACTAACAGTATGATTTTAAGTAAAAATTGTTACATTTTTAGGTGTAATAATGATATTGTGGTGATGTTTAAAAAAAAACCACTCTTTGTCTTTTAAAGAAAGATAAAGTATTTTGAGATGAAATCATAAGATGTCTTGGATTTGCTTTATGATAACCCAGTGTGAGAGAGAGAAAAGAGCATTGATGAACCAAGAGTGGCTTGTCTGTGTGTTGGCCATCATTAAAGCTGAGAGTTCATCAAACAATTCTACTTTTGTGTACATTTGAAATGTTCCATGATACATTTTTAAAAGTCCATAGCTTAACATATATTTGGACTATAAAATTATAAAGGGTTCTCTGTTATTCCAACAGTGTAGCTTCTGTACATCTGCTATAAAGGGAACAATGTGGCAATAAATTAGAATCTCCTCTGGATGCAGAGTATGTTTTGATCAATTTTAATGCAACCATATGACAGGTCATTGGCAAGTGTGTGTGTGTATAAGTTTATATCTATTCAGAATGATACACAATTTATATGACTCTATTCCATAAAATAGATGAGGTTCATCTGAGTTTATAGCTGCCCATAAAAAATGACACAGATTCAAACATGGTCCTTTGCTTTTGCCTAGAAAATCTTATATTTCCTAAGTGAACTATAATTCAGAATAGATCTTTTATACCCTGGGTTTATTTGTGGATAGCAAGGAAATGATAAGTTTCTCTTGGAATTTAGATTCCTAACCTTTAGCCTTTTGAGTTTACCTAAAACGAAAAAGTACATTTAAGAAATAGAAAATAAATGCATTTAGTATATCAAAGTAAATTTCAGTTTTAATAGTAGGTATAAATATATATTGTCAAAGGAATTAGTGAATATATGATTCAAAAATTTTATCTACTCAAATTACAGTCCTGAGAATCATCAATTTGGAATTCTTATGTGTAGAAAGTAGCTTAAATTTTCCTTTAGTCTAATCCTTGTCTTCTCAGCAGAATCAAACTGAGTGTGTAGTCAAGGTAGAAGTGCATTATAGGGCTCCTCTCCTTAAGCCACCAATATTATTTGACCTTCAGCCAAACATTCACAATTCAACTGTCACACCAATCCACAATGCTAAGTGTATTACGGAACATGAATGGGAGAGCCTAATACAAATACAGACACAAACCTAACTTGAAAACAGAAGTCAGGAACACAGGGGGGCACCTGGGTGGCAACAGTCGGGTAAGTCCCCAACTCTTGCTTTCGACTCAGGTCGTGATCTCAGCACAGAGTCCGCTTTACATTCTTGCTCCTTCTTCCCCTCCCACACCATGCTCGCTCTCTCTCTCTCAAATAAATAAATCTTTAAAAAAACCCCTCAAGAACACAGGAAGCTGAAGAAAACTTCCAAAAGCATAATTCTTATCTTCAAAAAATTACTGAAAAGACTTTCAACTACAAAACAGAAACACGATTCCATAAACCATCAACTTTAAGAGAACAAATTTCTTGAAATTAAGGATGTGCTAGCTGATTAAAAAAAAAAAAATCAAGAGCACCTGGGCGGCTCAGTCAATTGAGCCTCTGACTCTTGTTTTCAGCTGGGGTTGTGATCTCAGGGTTAATGGCATCAAGCCCCCGCATTGGGCTCCATGCTCAGTGGGGGTTCTGCTTGAAGAGTCCCTCCCTCTGCCCCTCTCCCTACTCATTCTCACACTCTCTCAAATTAAATAAATCCTAAAATAAAATTTTAAAAAATCAACGGGCTAGTAGGAGGTTAAGGACAAGAAAATGTCCCAGAAAGTGGAACAAAAACATGAAAAAATGGAAATAGAAAAAGCAGAAATATCAGAGGACCCAAGGGATCCAACTTATAACCAGAAATAGTTCCAGTAAGATAATAGTGAAGAGAAGCAGATTTTTTAAGGAAAATTTCCCAGAATTGAAGGAAATATCTCTAGATTGAAAGATCTTAATGAATAACCAGCAAAAATGGCTTTAACAAAAGACCACCCTAAGGCATATAATACAATTCATCCAAGAACAGATAGAGAGAGAATTCTAAAGGCTTCCAATAATTGAGAACAGGTCACAAAAGATTAGAAATAAAAATGGCATCAGACTTCTCAATAGCAACCCTGAGAAGAAGAATCAAATGCTTCAAAATTCTGAAAGAGAATAATTTTCCACCAAAAATTCTAAGCCTAGATATCTTACAAAAACCAAGTATAAAATAGCAAAAATAAATGGAATGAAAAATACCTTTCAAATTAGTTAACTGGGAAAAGCATGCTTTCACGACACCTTTTCTTAGAAAGTTTGGAGCTCGGCTCCACCAAATAAAGGAGTAGGTCATAAAAGATAAAGAATAGGACTGAGGACATAGGATCCATCACAGGAGGGATGTGAAGGGTGCCCCAGGTGACACCTGCAGAGCAGGCCTGGGCCAAAAAGGACCTCCTGCAACAGGAAGACAGAGGGTCCTGGAAGGGAAATTTCAAGGAAGGAAATTGAAGCTGACAGATATTGGATGTGTTGAGTGTACACTAATATTGGTCAGTTCCTGAGAGGTATCAGAGCTTTGGAGGAAGACAGAGTGGAAGGTAGGAAAAAAGTAAGCAGACGAAAAAGGCAGATGGTTAAAAACTCAGTAAGATAGAACAGAATAGTCAAAACCAACGTTATTTTAAGTAGTTTCTGCACATGAGGTTGATTTTTCTCCATCTTGAAAGAGCTCAGCTCTCACAAATATCCTTTTCCAATCTTAAAGTATCCACATGTAACTGTAAACATGATTTCTCTGAAAACTGTATCTGAAAGTATAAAACATCCTGAACCCATTTGAAAAGAATTAATGTACCTACATAAATGAGACTGAACACTTGAAATTCCAAAATCTGCTGTTAGGAAAAACACCTTTATAAATAGTCGATTCACCAACAAGGAAACCTAAAAGGAAATAAATACAAAAAGATACTAAATCTCACTAGTCTCACTCTAAATCTCACAAAAATCACATTAGGGAAGTACAAACGAAAGAAAGTGAGTTACTATTTCATACCCATGATATTGGCAAAATTTAAGAGACTAACGAGACTGAGTGTTGGGGAAGTTCTGGAAAAACTGGAACTCTCATATATTGCTGCTAAGAATTATGTAACTTTGGAGAGAAAACAGTAATACCCAGCAAAACCAAAGACATCCCTACCACTTTTAGATGTTATCATGTAAATAAACTCTTATTCATTTGCACAAGGAGAATGCATAAAAGGTTGTTTACTGAGAATCATTTCCAAGAGGAAAAAAATTGGCAACATCCTAACTGCTCATTAGTAGGGTAATGAACATGCTGGTATTTATTCCTATAAGAGAATAGTATACAACAGTTTAAAATGAATTATTTGAGCTACCTGTATGAATATGCACTTAGTGAAAAAACCAGCTGCAAAAAGGCATACACATTATGTATTTATATAGAATAACAAAAATATGTTATTTATGCATACATGTATATATATAGTGATAGCATAAAAACATACTATAGAAAGGATATGCACCAATTGTAGGATATTGTTAGCTCTAAATAGGAAAAAAAAGGAAAAATAAAAAGGTACATTATATCTAACATTCTAAAAAAAAAAAGGCGAAGAGATATCTGGAGCAAATATGGCAATGGTTAACATTTGTTACATGCACATTTTTTCCTATACTTTTCTGTAAGTTTGAAATTTTTCATAATTAAAACTTTTATAATAAAAAAATGCATTAAAATACACAGCAACCAATTACAATATGTAGTCTTTATTTGGATTCTGAATCAAAAAAAACAAATTAGAAAAAGCACACATACACGCACACATACACCCACACACGAAACAATTGGGAATTTAAATACTGACTATATGTTGATACTAGGGAATTTTTGTTAATTTTTCCCTTGGTGTGATAATAGTTTTAAAAGGGGAGCCTTATCTTTTAGAGATATATACTGAAATATTACGGATCAATAAATGTTGACACATGATTTTTAGATACCTCTTCAAAATAATACTGGGTGTGTTGGGGGTGAAGCTGCTGGATGAAACATGACTGGCCATATGTTCCTAAGTTGTTCCAGTTGGGTAACAGTCACTGTGTGGTTGTCATACTCTTGTTTCATTATGTACGTGTTTGAAATTGTCCACAATACATTCAAACAGACAAAAAAATGTCAAGCTCAACGTTTAAATCAAAATTAAGATATACAAATTCTGGAGTCCCTGTTAAGAAACAGGAACAACTGTTTAAGAGTGCCCTGAATTAAATGGCATGTAGGTCTCCAGCTCAGGGACACAGCCTGATTTTCATGGCTCTGAAGTCCTCTACAAGATATAAAGACCACAGATTCCTAAGTACCCCATGCCAATTAAGCTGACTTTCTGGAAACTGTCTGCTTCATGACCCTACCCACACTGAAAGAGTTATGCCTCTCATTTTGCTGAGAGAAGTGAATTCATTTTTCTGCCGGGTGAATAATGCAGGAACTCAGGAATTTTAATGCTGCATTTACTTCTTACTGACTCAGGTGAGGGAAAAGCATCTGTTAAAATTCTTGAGCATACAAGATCCAGTGTTTCTTATTAAAACAGAAGAAGGCAGGGCACCTGGGTGGCTCAGATGGTTAAGCGTGTGCCTTCGGCTCAGGTCATGATCCCAGGGTCCTGGGATCGAGTCCCGCATCCGGCTCCCTGCTCCTTGGGAGCCTGCTTCTCCCTCTGCTTCTCTCTCTCTCTCTCTCTCCCCGTCTCTCATGAATAAATAAATAAAATCTTAAAAAAAGATAAAACAGACGAGGCAAGCAATTAAATCAAATACATCTAAGCTAACTAGTTCTAACTACTTCTTAATATAATTGGACTTGAAAAAAATTGGTATCCAATTTTTTAAAGGTCTACAAATGAGTGTATGTTTCTTCTTGATCAACTACAAAATTACACAATGTCACACAACTTACATGCCTTTTCTGTTCTGAGAAATTGGTATTTACAGTTTTCATAGCAACATAAAATTTTTTTCTTTTTAGAAATGAGAAACATTATTTTTGTAATTCTATTTGTTTAAAATAACATTTGCCAAGAAACCAAACTCCAAAATGTATTTTCCAACTGCAGCTTTGAGCTTATGCCACTCAAAAATGATTATAATTTTAAAAGTTCAACATAATATATAGAAAAAATGTTTTGTTCAATGCAGATTTTCACACCCTTGGCATTCTTTTCACATTTATTTGTTATCAGAGTAAAGATAACTATATTACATTTCTGGAAATTAAACTTAAATTTTTTTAGAAATTGTACGGTTAGAGAAGGCAGTTTGCCGAACAGAGACAAAATAAGGATTTTACCAAAACAGCAATCAAAAGAAAACATATGTATCAGAGGATTAACTGCTCTATTCATTGGAGCCATCTCCCTCTAAAGGAAATTATTTTTTAATTGTCTTATGGCTACTAATGTCATATGAAGCTACTCTAGCTGTTAGTATTTGTGCTTGTTGACATATGACCTGTGACTAACACTGGAGCCTAAAGAAAGCAAACTTCCCTTTCATAATCTTCCAGGTGACATGAATCCCCAAGTGTGCACTATATCCTCCTCCTTCTGGATAGAACTCTTTCTTCTCTAAACAACTCTTCTCAAGAAGGAGTCAGAACATTACCATATAAGTTCTCTTTGGTGGAGTGAGCCACCAAGAGCAAGGATCATGAAGAGTAGCCTCAGCTACTCCCTTAGTAACCAGCAGCCCTCATTCCTTACAGACATCTGAGGGCCACTAAGCACACCATCCTGAGAATGCCTATTACCACATAGTTGGAAGACACAGACACAGATAACTATAATAAAGGCAAGGCATACTGCTCAAAGGCTGATGAATACAGTCCACAGCTGAACACCACCTCACGGACCCTCCAGAGAGTGAACTTCCAGGTTTGGTGGCCAGGACTTCAGAGAGGATACAACATCTTCACTGAGCCTTGAAGGCTGACCAGGATGTCAAGAGAGAGAGATGGCCTCACATGGAAGTGTTCCAGATGGAATTTGCAACTCTTGCAAAGGGGAGAAAATGTTAGATGCTATTAAAAAAAAAAAAAAAGGAGAGCTGTCAGGTTTGGCTGAACTCTGAGTTTGTGCAGATGAATCCAGGCAGGGGGATGTGCTGAAAGAGTAGCCTATGGAGGGTCTTGCATGGAAGGGTTAGCAGTTCTTACGTGAGGAGTGAGCATGGCAGCTACAGTCATCCAGACCCTTGTATGGTTCCCCATCAATCTACATACTTGGCTTTACCTACACATACTGCCCCCCCTGCAGTGACACTGTATTCCCCTAGGTTTGCCTACCCGGACTGAAACCACATTTAAGTCAATCAAATTTCCATTCCTTTGATGGACATTTTTTGTCAGTTAGTAGAGAGGGTGTCAGAATGAAAACTGATTTGAGGGGCGCCTGGGTGGCTCAGTCAGTTCAGCATCTGCCTTCAGCTCAGGTCCTGGGATCAAGCCCCACATTGGGCTCCCTGCTCAGCGGGGAGTCTGCTTCTCCTTCTCCTCTGCCTCTGCCCCTCCCTGCTTGTGCTCTTTCTCTCTCTCTCAGATAAATAAAATCTTAAAAAAAAAAAAAGAATGAAAACTGGTTTGAGCTTATTATCCATTTGTTCTTCACTCAGCAAGCACCCAGTGCTTAGTGTGTGCTCTGCACTGGGCCGACCATGAAGGAAAGCAAGTTGAACAAGATCTTGACTCAGCACCCAGGAGGTCTATAGTATGTAGAGCCACTGTGAAAATTTTCAGTTTCTTAGAAGTTAAACAAGTACCTATTCTAGAAACAATTCTACTCCTAGGTATTTATACAAGTAGAATGAAAACATAATTCACCAAAAAAAACCCAAAACCTTGTGAAGGAATGTTCACAGCAGCTTTATTCACAGTAGCCAAAAATGAGAAATAAGCCAGGTGTCCATCAACAGAAGAATAGGGAACTGTGGTAAATTCATCAATGCAAGATGACTCGGTAGTAGAAGGGAACCAACTACAGATTCATGCAATGCCATGGATGAATCTCAAAACCATGCTGAGTAAAAAAAAACTGAACACAAGAAGGTACATAGTGTCTGATTCCATTCCATTCCATTCCATTCCAGAATTAAGCAAATTAACCTACAATGATGGAAAGCAGAGGAGTAGTTGCTTCTGGGGGTAGGGATTGGTTGGAAAGGAGTAGAAGGGAGCTTTCTGGAGTGATGGAAATTTCTGTGCCTTGATATTCTTTTCACCAAACAGATTGAAGAGAGTTAATAGGGGAGCATTTCACTGTATTGTGAATTATAACTCAAACAAAACAAACTATATAAAGCATCCTAGAGTCTAAAGGGAAAACAAATGCAAAATATTGTAGAAAGGAACAAAAGGGTATACTGGACACATAGGATTACACAAGAGAGATTCCTAACCCAGACAAAGAAGGTTTGGAAAGACATCTAGAATTAAGTGACCCTGGAGCTCAGTCTCGAACCAGGAGTAAGAGTTAACCAAGATGGAAGAAAAGGGTAGGAGAGAAGATATTCCTGACAGAGGATGTAGACGTACAAAGGGGGTGGCGGTGTCTGGAGACAGGATGGAGGAGAAGGAAAGGCAGCTAAGAAGTTAAAGGCCAGACCTGGCCCCCAGGCCCAATCACATAACCTCCTGTTCTTCTTCAGGGAGGAACCCTCTCAGCGCATGGCACCTTGGAAAAGGCCCAAGGAAGCGAACCCAGAAAATCTCTAAGAAGACTGGACACAAACCCTTATCCACAGGCCCAAGTGCTGACCTGGGGGGTAAACAAACTCTATCTTAAATTCACGTTGGATTTGGTTTTCAAAAGACAACCCATATGGTGAATCATGTTGGGATATGTCACTTGGATTTCAACCATTCCCAAGGGAGAAAAAATGTATTTGAAGGGTGTGCCATAGGCAACGAATTTATTTCAACATCCACTTACATCAAGTGTTCGCTCCACTATATTTCAAGGAACAGTAGCCCCTGCAAGATGCTGGTCTGGACAGGAGGATGCTGTGGTTAAATACCAGGATTTGGGAAGAGCCACTTTTGGGTACACATGAGCACAATAAAAGTTTTTGAAAAAGGTGGGTAATTGCAAAAGCAGCATTTCCCAATATTGTTATTATGAGACCTGTCCATCATGTAACACCTAGTGACAGCCAGTAGACTTGTGGAACATGTTTTGAGACGGGCCTTCTTAGGTAAAACCCAAATGAGATGTAAGTCTTTCAGGCCACCAGAGCCATTGCCTGGAAGCAGTCCAGGGGCTCAAGTCTTCAAATGCACTTCCTCATGATTTATAGCTTTCTTAACGCAAGGTATAGTAACAAGTGATAACTCTGTCTATGGAGTACCTCCAAAGTTCCAGCTATTTTATGCTTTGTCTTATGTAATCCTCTTACCACCTCTGAAGCGGATACTATCAAAAGTCTAGTTTTATACACAAGGAAGCAAACACACCAAGTAATCTTAAATACGTGCTTAAAATTGCATAGGCAATAAATGACAGAGCTGGAATATGAACCGAGGCATAATTTACAACCCTTCTATCTTAACCACCATGCCAGTCAGCCATCTCCACTGTATATTAACTCAGTGCATTCCTTTGTGCCTTCATTTGTTCGTGTCTCCATGCATGAAAATCCCTCACTTAAAAATGAAGTGCTGATAAATTCATGTCAAGTTCATTACATTGGAAAATACATTTTTAGTCTACGTTTGCTGAAACTGGGTTTAGGAGATGGGAGAAGGTGGATCCTTTATCTTCTCACTTTTGATTATCAGGAGAACACCCTATCACCTACTTTTATCTCAGGAATGTATCTGGTCTTGGTCATTCTGGCCAAAAATGGTATTGCCAAACAGGTTTCAGCCCTAGTGGCTTTTCTGGGTCAGGGTTGATTCAGTCATTGAATTAAGCCCTTCATGAAACACATTTTCTGGAATTTTCGTGAACCATAGATTCTCAAAGCTGGCCAATGGACTCTGTATTAAAAAAGAAAAGAAAAGAAAAGAATTATCTCTAAAAAAAACTAAAAAATCACCACCAATAAACCATCCCCAGATAAACTTGTAGAAGTACTTTAAGAAAATAAGTATTTTACCTTTAAGCCCCCCTTGACTTATAAAAAGAAGAATTTAATTGTGTCCCTATGTGGGGTGGTGGGTGTGAATATCTTAACTAGTAGATAAGAGATTGAATCTGACAAACGTATCTGCAACATCTACATAGCAATAGATCTGTATCTCTTATCTGACAAGTATTTTAATTTACTAGCAGCACGTTGTGCTAAAAACCTCCCATACTCTCACCAGGGGGAAGGACAACTTCTTGTAGTAGGGTAATTTTAATAAGATTTTTCCCAATACTTCCTTCGCTCTCAGGCTCACAGAGTTCAATTTCAGGCTTTCTCCCTCAAGTTCATTAAGGCATCTTGGACAGAGGAAGCTCACAAAAGACAAATTTAAGTTTCTGATCTTTCACAATGCTTTACCCTCAGGCTACTTGATCAGCATTAAATAAAAAAAATTTTTAATGTATAAAGATAGTTCGGTGGAATACCCTAAAAGAAAGCTAACCAGCCACTTCCCCAACCCCTTTCAGTACTGCTGCTTTCTCCTTTCAAGGGGGATGTGATTCCAGTCTGTGGTCCCCAGAGGGACATCAGTGCGCAACTGCACTTTTTCACACTGGAGCCTGAATGCAAAATATGGCCTCATTACTACATGCCGACTAACAGACCATCACATTTTGGCCAAAATGTTTCTTACATTTTCTCCATCTGATCTATGTGCCAATGAAGAGGAGTTTGCATATGCAAAACTCTGTGAGCGTATTTTAGAGCTCATGCTGAACAGAAGCGTCAAGCATCTAAAAATATAGGATGAGCTCTACTTGTGTATAATCTATCATGCCAATCTGGATAATTTAACAAATAATCAAAAATAGTACAGCTTTGGGAGGAATAAATTTGTCAGGAGTCGTAAGTTTAACCTACTCATGGGAAGTAATATAGCTCTGAAAACTTTAGTTTCTTAAAAGAGGGTTCACTTTTAATCAGCTGGGATATACATTAAGCTTCCATATTCTTGTTATAAGAACATCCTCAAAACATAACCATATGGAAGCAAGTAAAGACAACACAATATACATACATCCAAGAGTTTAGGCTTATATAATTTTAAGAATGTTTAATAGTTCCATATTTACCATGCTAAAATAAGAAAAAAAAAAAAAAAAAAACCAGCAGAGCTAAACAGTTAACTGCAAGGGCACATCTGAAATGACAAGAATATAAGCTTAAGATCTTAACATACAGATTCCAGAAGCTTCTGGCAGTCAAGTATGTGAATTCTCTGACTTGTAATATCACACCATCCCATCTCCTGCCATCTGCCTCTAGCAAATGTCAGTGTATTCCCAGGATGGAAACAAAAAGCTTCCTTTCTGAGTCATTCCTACAAAGACTTCAAAAATACGGCCTACTGCAGTTGAGCATTATTGCCTTGAATTCAGGATAAAATACAAAACCATAGCCTCCTTCAGTAATTCAGAAGAATCAAGAATTCCCCCATCTAAATGACTAGTGTCTAAATTGAATGATGCGGGCGCCTGGGTGGCTCAGTTGGTTGGGCGACTGCCTTCGGCTCAGGTCATGATCCTGGAGTCCCAGAATCGAGTCCCGCATCGGGCTCCCTGCTCAGTAGGGAGTCTGCTTCTCCCTCTGACCCTCCCCCTTCTCATGTGCTCTCTCTCTCTCTCTCTCATTCTCGCTCTCTCAAATAAATAAAATCTTTAAAAAAAAATAAAATAAAATAAATTGAATGATGCACTTACAGACTCCTATACTGACAGCCCAGTGAAAGGCCAAACCATTTTTGAGAAATGGGAACTAGAGAACTCAGAAGCTACAAGAAAGTACTAAGGCTTCCAAGGACATTAGAAAACAGAATGTTAAAAACACCTCCCCATTTGGGGTTTTTCATGAAGAGGTCTTCGAGCATGCAATTTCTGTTTTCTGTTGCTGGTGGATTTATGAGACTCTCAGAATGCAATGCCCTTTTTGCAGTGTTACAACATTCTATATGATTAATTGATTGCAAATCACTGCAGAGGGTGCCAAGATCACTGGTAGGAAGCAGGTCATTAAATAAAATTAAAACTCGGCCAATGTTTTGCTTGTAAACATTATTTCCAAAGCCTTACAGCACCATTCCTTACAAAATGGCCTCAATTCACCAGAGAAGCAGAGTGTCCTATATTTTTGGCCGATGGTCCAAATATTCTATACTTAATCCAAACATCCAGCATGTTATATTTTAGGAAGAAAAAAGCTGTAGTGTAATGAAATTTGCAAAGAGAGCTATGGAAAAGAGTCATCATGAAAATAATTAAATTTGCACAGCCTTACTGTGAAATTGTTCTGTGAAAGGCCCAGAGTCCTATCCTGCATAACTGGAAACTTTACAAGATTACATTTTTCCTTAGGTAAATCTTCAAACCAAGCATTAATGTTTCAAATTAAACTGAATTAATATGTCATCCAGAAAGAGAATGGAGACCTTGGCCCCTTATCCAAGGAAACTCAACAGTGATTTATCATGGCAAATTAACATCTCCACAGATTAAAACTTGTGCCCAGTTTTTTGTTTTTTTTTTTTTATTATCTGGCTCAAATCTGTGCAAAGCAACACGGCAAGACTTCTCCCCCTCAGCCAGTTGTGTCTGGGAATTGACCAGCTGAGAATATAAAGGTGCCTTCCAGTTAGTGTAAAGCAAAGGGATATATTTCTTAAGGTGCCACCACACTTAATTTTAAGATTGTTATCATCAATATGTGATCTTTCAGGCAGTATTTTAAGTCTGACAAGTTAGAAAGTCATGCCAGGGAAATTGGTTCACATTCTAGGAATATATTTAACTAAACAAATAGCGTTTGTTTTGCCTGGGGAAATACACTAGACTGTTAAATAGGATTTAGCAAAAGAAAAAGGGTTTAAGAAATTATTTCATTGATGTTGAGCTAACTGCCCATGTTTAATTTACTGGTGTTCGAGCTACTATATGGTTAAAAAAGAAATACCCCAGTGAACAGATAGGTTGGCTAAGTTACTGATAAAATAGATAAATGCTAAGTTGTTTATGTGCCATCTTCCTAAAATGATAGTGATGGGTTCATTTTTACTTGTTTAGAATAAATTAAAACATTTTATGAAGAACACCTTTTAACTTTTTAAAGTTTTCATTTGCCATACAAGGCTATATGGGGCTATACATAATGTTCTAAATGGAAAAATAAATCACACACAGAGATGCTCTCTCGAGTTGTACAAAGAGTACCTGTACCAATCTGTTAAATAGGACTATACATCAGTAAACAAAATTATTTCAACATTAATAAGGAAGAAAAGTTGATAACTGAATCCAGTTACGTATTAAAGGCAAACAATCTTACAGTTACTCTGACATTTTAAGAATGCCATTTAACATATGCCCATCTTACAGGTTTTGGGAAACTCAGTGGATCCAGTGAGCTAGCCTCCTCTAGCCCGCATGCGTTAACCACCATCACACCCCATGTAACTCTGTCTTTTCTCAACCTTTTCCCATGCCTCAGTCAAGTCAAGCATTGTGGCTCAAGCTCACAGGTGCTGTCATTTCTGCTAAAGAGTATGGACCTTGACTCCTTTATTTACGTCATAAATATTTATCAAATGTTCATTTTATGCCAAACAGTGTGCTTGGTGCTTCTGAGAGAGCAATTAACAAAGGAGACACATGCAGCTCCCCACCCCCGTGAAGCCTATTCTGTACTGGGGCAGGCAGACATTACATAAATTGTTACACAGGTAATTAATTCAAATTATGGTAAGTGCTAATAAGAGGTACTTCCTGGCAATTCTGAACCTTGATTTTTATCAGTCTATCCAGTACTAATAAGAACAAATTGATTCGAGTAACCAAACTCAAAAGGAGATTGAGGTCATAAACCAGAGCACAATTTTTAAATTTCAGAGTAAGGAATGGTTCAAACCAAAATACTGTTGGCCATACTCAACATTTTCTTTCTAGTTGAAATCCTACTCAGGGAACTCAAGTACAATTATAAGATTTCCTGGGGATATATTGACATAATGCAACCATTTACATAATGTAACCAGTAAGGGTTGGAAGTTCCATAGGTATGGAAGCTCTATATGCTGAACTGAGATGTTGAGTCTTGTTGCCAGAATATTTCTTACCTTTGGTTCTGGAAACATAGTTGACTGATGTAAATTGTTCCTCTACGGAGAGGAACAAAGGGAAGCTAAAGGCTGTGCTACCGAATGCCATTTAACATGCCTCCCAGGACAGTTGGGGCACAACCAACACCCCCTCTCCGACCAATAAAAAAAGGGAGTTCTGCTTTATATTAGATTTCCATTCTGAGTTAAAAAAATATTTTCCCAATTTAGCTTTTTTTCTAAATCTAAATCTTACCAGCTTTAGTGGCATTCAGGAGACGCTTACATCTTTATCAGTACACCACCCCTGAATCACAATCAGAATTAATTACTTCCAGAAGGTAGGAAGGAAGCAAATATTCCCCGGATCCCAGGACATGCCAGGCACTTTTCCCCCCTTTAGTTCTGTTAACACTTCCTTCCAAATTGTATAGATGGGGAATTAAGGCTTAGGAATCATGCAGCCTTAGAAGCCAGAGTTAGTGTTTGAACTGAGGTTCTCGAACATCAAGCCCAGCACTCCAGGTTGGCAGTACAGGGATACAGGGCAGGCTGGCTGCTTTGGAATCACCTAAGGAGAATGTTCGATACACAAATGTATAGGCTCCAGCCATGTCCTACCAAATGAGAATCTCTGAACAGAGGAGTTCATACTTTCATTGCATTTTTCCAGAAACCCTGAGGTGTAGCCAGCTACAGTAACCAGGGTTCCAGCAACCAATCCCACCCATGACACCTTACGTCTCTTCAGCCTCACCGTTAGACAGTAGCCCTCCATGACACAATCACAGGAGTTTGAATCTGGAGTCGGGGGTGGGGGAGGGTCCCTCCAAGTTTTAAGCCACTGACCTTAAAAACTCCACCCATTCAACGTTATTTTTCTAAATTCATCATTTTGCAGAGACTAAACAAAAAGTAAAAGAGAAAAGTTGCCTTACTTGAAAAACCCAGTGACACTAACTGTCATCTCACAAGATTGCTATAAAGAAAAAATGAGACCATGAATGCAAATGTGTTTTTAAATGGCATGAAGTACCATACACTATTTCATTATTAATTCAACCCAAAGTGAGCTGGGATAAAATTTCCAAACCAGGAGGAATATAACTTTCTCTCAATTTAAGTGGATTAAAAAAAAACAAACAAAAAACAAAAACAAAACAAAAAACACTCGTTTTTACAAATAAACTTTTACCATAACACAGCCAATCTCATTCTTTACACATTGTCTCTGCCTACTTTTGAGGTATAATGGCAGAGCTGACCATACGCGACCAAGACCTGATAGCCTTGGAAAGATGAAAACATTCACTATGTGGTCCTTTAAGAAAAAGTTTGCTACCCACTGAGCAAGATGAACATGTTCTTCTCAGGCAGACATAAATTAACAGTCCTCAGCTGAACACTTCACATTTTATTTTTTTTTAAGATTTTATTTATCTGTGAGAGAGAGAATGAGAGAAAGAGAGCATGAGAGGGAAGAAGGTCAGAGGGAGAAGCAGACTCCCTGCTGAGCAGGGAGCCCAATGTGGGACTTGATCCCGGGACTCCAGGTTCATGACCTGAGCCGAAGGCAGTCACTTAACCAACTGAGCCACCCAGGTGCCCAGAACACTACACATTTTAAGCAAGCCCTACAAAATGGAACCTCCATCGCAGGATGGACATAGGGGTGAGAAAGGAGTCCTAGATTCTGATCTGTGGAAGACGCTTCCTTTCCCAGTTTTGGATCACTGTCTCATGAATCAAGGCGACTGATAGGAACATGCTTTATCTTTCAGGTATGTTTGGTACACAAACAGTTAGAACTTCTCTTTCAAACCCAACCCTTAATCACTTTAAAATTAAAGTCATACGATGGGTGCCCGGGTGGCTCAGTCAGTTAAGCGTCTGTCTTTGGCTCAGGTCATGAGCCTGGAGTCCTGGGATCGAGTCCCGCATCGGGTTCCCTGCTCAGCGGGGAGCCTGCTTCTCCTTCTCCCCCACTTGTACTCTCTAGCTCTCTCTGTATCTCTCCAATAAATAAATAAAATCTTAAAAAAAAAAAAAAGAATAAAGCCACACGATACTAGAAAAGCCAAACATGTAGTTCATAGACCACATACGTATATGTATATTTACATATATATTTACATGAGTGTATATATTTTTTCTTGTTTTAAGCTAAGGACGACCCAAGGCCAGACCTAACCTCTGGAATCATTCATACTGAATGGACTCTCACTTCAGCAGCTTGTTGAAACCAAATTGGAACCCAGGGTGGGAATGAACAGGCAGCCACATGGCTGGCTGCCTGCCTCTGAATCCACCCACCTGCTGGTTTTACTCTCCTGCTGTGTACTGGGCTCTATGCACTAAGGCGGGATGGCCCTGGCCCAGTTGGCTCACACAGCCAACCTGCCCCCAGAGAACTGTGCAATCAGGAAGCTGGCAGTTAGCACCGGGGGCTCACCAGGCCCTACAAGCAAATGGCATGTTTCCCTTTCCTGGTACAAAATCTGCAAAAGGCAAAAGTCAATCATCTATACTTGTCAGTGAGATAGATTAAAATTAAGCCTCTGAGCCCAATTCTTTATAGTCTTGCCATGACGTGGATTACTGAGAGCAAGTAATAACCATGATTTCCTTAAAAATGTTCCCAAAGTGATAGTCAAAATTCCAAAGGAAAAAGAGTTGCCCAGTAACTTCCCAATAGATGTATCTGGACAAAAAGTTGATGTCATAACGAATGTTCTCAACCCTTCAGTTTTTAGTTCACTTAAACAACTCAAAATAAAGGCATCTAATATCCCTCCCATTCAGAGAGAGCTCAAAGTTCCCAAAGCTCCTTCATTAGGGCGTAGGTTTGGAAATATGGTCTAATGAATCTACAGACTCAATATTTTCTGCCCCACGCTCTATGTGTTGACATACAGGATTGATAACATAACAATAAGCAGATATAGATTATTTATCACAATTTTACAAGTTCAACTCACTTCCCTAACCAAGTAAAAAAGACTCGCAATGTAGTTATATTACAGTTCAACTTTAGTATATTAAAAAAAATTTAAAGCTTTCATGATACCTAAAAATACTGCAATGAGAAAAATAATCATTTTATCCTGTGTTAAGGGCTAAACTTTTTCCCCCGCCAAATTCATATAATCAACTCCTAACCCCCATTACCTCGAGATGTATTTGGAGATAAAGCCTTCAAAGAGGTAATTACGTGCGGTCACCAGGATGGACGCTAAACCAATATGAATGGTGTCCTTGTAAGAAGAGGATGTTAGGACACAGACAAGCAGGGGAAGGGGGGGGGCAGTGAGAAGACACAGGGAGAAGACAATCATCTACAAACCAAGGAGAGAGGCCCTCAGCAAAACCAACCCTGCCAATACCTTGATCTCAGACTTTCAGCTTCCAGAACTGTGAGGAAATAATTTTCTGTTGTGTAAGCCTCCCAGTCTGTGGTCCTGTATTATGGCAGCCCCGGGAAACTAACACATCCCTCTTTTCAAATATATTTTGTCCTTGAAGTTTATGGTATCCAATGCCAGTTTGACTTTTGTGAGAAATTGCCGGAGGTCTTTGCCAAGACTTCTTTCCACACAGATTACACAAATAAGACGCCCATTTCTGAATTATGGAATACTTTAAAAACATTAGAAATTATCATATAGTCACTTCCTTAAAACTGTTACTTAAATACTAACTATAGCATGGGTTCTTATTGGGAAATTTTCTATTTTCTTTCCATACGTAAAAAACATGTCAATGAAAGTTTAACACAGATGTCTGTATTTAAAAAAAAAAATTGCCAAGATGAAATATTCTGAATACAATGCTTTGAATTTTGACAATATTTTGATGGGCACCAAATCCTAATATGTACTAAAGGGAAACACTCAACACTCTTTTGGAATCCAAATTTAATAAAATTATTCTTCTGCCAATAGCTACATGATTAACACATAAAACTTGGCTCTTCCTGTAAATTTTATCATATGTATGGCAAAACCATAATGCTTTAACTACACTGAAGAGGAACTTTTTAGGCAACCTTCAAAAACTGAGGTACAGACAAAAATATAGCTGAAAAGGGAGACTAAGAAGATTTCAGACTAATTTCCATACCATAAAGCGTTTTGTCTGATGTTTAAAGAAAAGGTCGCATATACACTAATAGATGCACTGTATAAATAGTCCTAGAATTCCAAAGCTAAGAGGGGGAAAAAAATCACAAAAATAAAGTATTTGTTTTGCCATAAAGAAGAGTAATTAAACTGAGCATTTCACGGGTCCAGTTACATAGTCATTGTCCTACAGGCACTATACAGTGTAAGGAACTTCACATTTTGGGTAGTCTTGTAGTCTTCTTGAAGTCTGTGTCCCTCAGAGGAGTATTGATTACGTTCTTAAAACAACCCCCTCTTCCACTAAAAATAAAATCAAACACCAGTTTGGATTTAATGCTCAAATACCCAAGACGTGTGTTCAGGAAACAACTTCCAAAAGTGGAGAGTAGACTTCTTTAAAGTGCTACTTTAAATAATATTTACAAGTAACATGGCGTGATTATTAGGGGACATTAGAGAAACAAACCCCATTTAAGAAAATGTGCCTATTGGAAAAAAAGTGAAGCTAAAGGGTATTTAGGTTATCTGAAGATGCTCAGTATCCATGTGAGCAATGGCCACCATAGTCCCAAATATTGAGAAATATCTTCCAAATGGTAATACTAAAAAAGACAGGAAGGGGAAGAAAACAACAATGACAACAATAATAACAACTGGCCCTTAATTGTGAACATCCTGCTGGGCATCAAGCAACATTTATTTCACTTCTATGCCAACTTCTACAGAAAGTACAATTCCAAAGAGCTTTCTAGAAATCAACCACATGCAGCGTCCTGGTGAAGAGTGAGGGCTCCGGAGCCAGTCCTCCTAGGCTCCGTCTGTGGCTCTACCACTGACTAGCTGTGGGACCTTGGACAAGTCACTGAACCTCTCCATACCTCAGTTTCCCCACTCAGATGGAGAGAAGAACAGAGCTGTCCCCGTGGATTGTTGCATGAATGCGTTTCTCCCTGGAGAACTACAGCACAGGGCTTGAAATTTGGTGTCCCCTAATTGTCAGCGGTGATGGCCGTGGTAGAGTAAAGCAAAATCCAGTTACAACCCGAGAACAATAAAAATGGCTGGTGAAGTTGGACTGAACAAACCAATGAAAAGTCTACCCTCCGTGACATCCAAACACATTCAAGAATCTAATTTACACACAATTTTTTTCCGTCTAGTGCCTCACAGCACACACTGCATTCTAGAGATTCACATGTCCACTGATCCTATGCCCACAGCACTGGACCAGACAAATAAACGAACCATTCTTGAAGGAGTTGTCCTCACACAGCTGAACCTTAGGGCCTACAGATAAAATCTTCAGCACAGCATTCACTCAACATGGCTAAATGCACATTTCCCAAAAACACCAGCCAAGAACATCAGAGGCAAATTTGGTTGAGTATTTGTGAGAGCCACGGGTCCTCAGGAGTGGTGGCTGAGTGGCCGCTAGCCCAAAGACGCAGCGGCGGACTGTGACAGGGAGCGTGGACACGGCACGGTCCTGAATTCCAGCACCTGGACCGCCACTGTCTCGGCCTGCATGCGCAGGGCCGCCTTCCGCCAGGGCGGCACCCCCCTCCCCCGCCAGCACGAGTTGGGGGCACGGGCGGAGTCTGGCCAAGACCACCAGCAGTAGCTTATTTTGTGCTACTTTCAATGTTAAAAGCTGTGAAAGCATCAGCATGGCTTGAACAGTTGTATCTGGCCCCGGCCACCCTCCTAAGAACGTATATCCAATTTTCATGCCACTTCTCTATCACCTCCTAATCTCCTTCTATTCTCTCCTCCAGAAACTGCTTATTCTGTTTCAAGTAAACAAATATAAACAGGGTTTTCTAACCAGTTGCAAAACTCCAGTGCCTAACAGCACACACTGCATTCTGATCTGATCCCTACTTACACACACCAGGATGTTCCTGAGAGACTCAGGCCAAAGTTAATTTTCTTCTCTTCTGCCAATGTCCTTGGTGTCCTTGGCCTCCACTGGACACACAATAGCTGAAGCATAAGTACATTTTCTCAGCATTTCCCTTGACTAGCTTTAATTCCTTACATGTGGTGAGACTGGTTTTGGATATAATCATTGTTTATTTCCTTAGTACATTTTCTATCTCCTGCAAGTATGCTGCCAAATGTTTAAAAGCTTTATACTTAGAAGCACAAGTCAACAGAAGAAGATGGGAGATACACAAAAAGAGAGAGATGCTCCTTTTAAACAAAAGCTGAATGTGGTTTAACTCAAACTGAGTTTTTGAATTCTACCAAAGCCAGGATGCAAAACCACCCTGACAAAAACATAGAAAACACCATAAATAGCGACTTAATGAATCAACACAGCAAAGCAACATTTACCTAGAAAAAGCCTTCTGCAATGTGGTCTCCATAGCACTAAAGTTGCAAGATAATAAAGGGGCTACATTCTCTAAATTCTACCTGTTTTAAAAAAAATCTTAATGAACCATTCCATTTTTTTTTAATTTAAGGAATATTTGAAATGATGCTTTGAGGAGTGACTTCATTCTCTCCCAGATGCTGACAAGAAATAAGAATGTTACAGCAGTGACTAAGTAATGCAAAGAATTATCCACTACAAAGAATTCACATCTTTTAGATTAGTAATATATCAACTCTCAGGCAGTGTCAGAATTATTACTCTCTGATTCGGAGTAGCTGAGTACCCTCAAAACTTTCTGTTGCTGAAAAATCATCCAACTGACATACGAAGAATATACATGAAGCATGGCAACAAATCTGCGTCAAGTTCTGAAGATCTCTATACTATTGCTTGTTTTATGTTTCTGAAAGATTTTGCTGTCAGTGATTTATTTCACATCCATGTGGCCAGCCATTTGTTTATTCTATTGCATGCCATCTGTTTTTTGGTAGAGAGGTTTCAAGTTCTTCTCATTCCCTACTTCATATCCCACAGAAAACAATTTATAATAGACATAGATTTAAATCACTTGGATTCATGTGGCATTGGTAACTCGAGCTGCCTTTCATTTATACTTGGCAAATGCTTTAATGGGATTAGCAAATTGTGTTATTATGTGGTACTTAGGAAGATACAACACTTTTTTTTTTTTTAACAATGACAAATGATGTTAACGGTTTCATTCTGGGATGTTTAATAGCAGGAGAGATTTTGCTAACATTAAAGGAAATTGCCCTGATAGACAATAAAGTCGTACCACAAACCCTGTCTCTATCTTTTATTTCTGAGAACCAAAGAGTATACATATCGGGATGTGGTAGAGTCTACAGTGACGAATGACTTTCCCTTACAAGTGAAGCATCTTGGTATTTATCACGTAAGCCACAGATCTGAAAACCTGTCTGGTTCTTACATCTTGGTGGCACCCTCACAGCTGTCTAACCATGTTCCAACTTTTCTAGAAGATGGCCCCAGACTTCACCAAAGAGAAGTTTATGCCACAAACTCCAGCTCATCAAAACCAATTCATTCCCCTTCTAGGACTCACTTTGATTTGCTCTGAAGAAGAGCCAACCATTCAGAGAAACAGCTTCTTGTTGAAACCATACAGATGATGTTTAAAGTGTTAATTACCATTTTTACAAGAATCCTTGCTGCTTGGGTGGAGAGGGGGTATCTGATGACAGGACCCAGCGGCTGTCCACAGTTCATGGTTGACATCCAAGGGCTGACAAACGTCCAACTGGAGCTCTACTTGATTTTCACTAGTCCTTACCAAATCAGAATTAGCTATATTCTGGGGATAAGTGGCATCCTGGACACCTGATAGAGTCGAATTGTTGTAAGAGTTAAGCGACATTTGTACTAAAGCTTCATTAACGAAGAATGAGTTTTCATGACACAAACTCTCAGATCGATTAAGTTCCATTACCTGTGTAAGAAAATACAAAAAAATACAATAATTTCTCCAATAATTTGTACACGTTTTATAAAGTATGTCTTTCTAATAGTTTTAGTAATGAAGATGTTTAATAAGAGTCTGATACCCATCCCCTTTTACTGAGCTAGTTCCAAAACTTCAAGTCACTGGGTCTAGCCTACCTTTAAAAACAAAACAAAAGCAAAAAAACCCAAAAAAACCTAGCAGTCGTGCCCTCTACCACTGAAGTGTTTCCACTTTGAGAGCAGCATTTTTATTTTTGCTGAAAAAAATGTTGAAAATATATGCATGAGGTATTTGCTATAAATGTAATTTAGCCAAGTCGAAAGGAAAATCAGATGCAACACAGACCTTTCTTATCATCAAGTTTTACGACTTTATGCACTATCAGTAAAAAGCATTTCTGTGCTCAGAGTGCAGCAAAGTAAACTCCTGGGGGGAAAATGGAACTGGTGAACCTGAGTAGAAGGGGTACCAATCGAACACAATCTTCAGAAAGGTTTTAATATCCCTCCCAGCCACTAATTAGTATACACACATTAACTGTATTACTTAACAGACTAGTATTATACTTGCTAAATTCAGTACCTATAGATTCACATTAAAAGCTAATTGATCTGCTAAAAGGTATACCTATACGAAACTCTGAAGGCTAGATCAAGCAAAGGGGTCCTTCAAGTCCAGAAAAGGCAGCATGCTCCCAGCAAGCAGGGCTCCAGGACAAACTTTGCCTTACTGGAGGACTCCTTTCTGTGTTTCTCCCCTGGGGTAAGAGCACCACAGAGTACAATGAGCCCTCCATCCAACAGGAGCTAGGTCTTCCAAATTTCCCTATTGCGAATCAAGACGCATACGTGTGGCCTCGATAGGTTCCCAGTTTCTGCTACCCACATATTAACTCTTGGGGGCTCTTAACACAGCGGCAAAAGGACAGGCATCTGGTCAGTGTCCCCGGAGTGACCATGACTAAACCCATCTCTGAGAGGCTGCCTTCTACTCGGCTTCCACAAGCATGGAAGATCCGTACCTCTGTGCTTCTTGGAGCAAACGCTGCGGGAAGGCTACTCTGCCGACCGTGTTTCCAACCACACAGCAGGCTCTGCTGGCCCCGCATCCTCTCCCTTTCCCTCTCCACCAGGCGCTGGCCCTCCCTCAGCCGCTCCAGGTTCTGCTGGTACTCCTGGAGCTGCTGGTCCAGCTCCCCGCGGTTCCTGAGCAGCAGCCCCTCCTGTGACTGGCACTCGGCCTCCCGCTCCTGCAGCCGGCCGGCCCTGGCCTCCTGTTCCCGCTGCTGCTGGTCGCACTGGCGGAGCCAGCGCCGCTGGTCCTGCTGCAACTGGTATTGCAGCTTGTGGATGTCGGCCAGCCCCTCCCGCTGCTTCTCCAGGTTGCGGAACTTCTCCTGGTCCTGGAAGGGGCTCCCTCGGAAGGACGCGCCGGCGGAGAGTCTCTCCTGCTGCGGGAGAAGCAGCCTGTGGACCCGGATGTGGCTATCCTGGATGGTCAAGGCGGCCTGTGAGAGCAGGGCAGGGGCAAACAGTCACGGCCTCCACGTGTGTGTTTGTGCTCTGGGTTGCAGCGACCTCTGAACACAAAAAGCACGACCCCATTCTTTCCTCTTAATATTTCTGTCCCTTTTCTAAGTTATCTCCCCAGGCTGACCTTGGCATTGCCAAGAGGCTTATCCCACATTTCCTAGCAGGATGGCTTGGGAATTAATATCCAAAAGAAGAAGAAGAAAAAAAAAGGCACAAAAGCCATACTCATCCCCACTTTTGGAAATGTGGTTTTGTTGCCGGTTGTTGGGTAATATTGAAGCAAGTCTTGTGAATAAGAATTCAGTACGCAAATTCACAAGACTGCATTCCTGTTCTATGTCTCATTCTCCTAGGGCTCTCCACTCAATAATTCATGAGAATTTAAGATTCTATATAAACCTGGTAGTATCCTTTATTTGAGTCCCAAACCAGAAATTACTTAAGCTATATTACATACATGAAAACATAAAAATAAAAGTCAACCACTTGGAGACTTTTGGTAAATAACCTTTTTATAATGTAATGCCCAAGGATAGCCGTTAATTTAATCTTGAGGAGCTACGTAAGTGGTAAAGCTATCTCGTTACTGTTATTTCTTTGTATTATAGCAGGAAGGTCAGACATAAAGTCTTAAGCTGAAATTCATTTGTTTAATAGATTGCTAACAGGAGGCTGGAATGATTAAGGGAACATAGATACTCTAAAGCCCAGAGGATATTACCAACCAGATTAAAAAAACATTTGGAGTTGCAGTATCTGCCTATGAAAAGTTTGGCAGCATCACAGGAAATAATTGCCAAGATTTGGAAGGATTCCACAAAACCAAAAAAAAAAAAAAAGAAAGAAAGAAAAAAAAAATCTCTGTGAATGCCCTTGGAAGCTTTTAATTTTCTAAGCTTCCATTTAAAGCACAAAGAAGCACAAAAGGGACAAATTGAAAATGGCCACACACTGGGTATGTATGTGTGTTTTAACTCGTTATGAGAAATTATTACTCTCCCAGGAATAAATTCACATTTTTCTTTTCTAAGAATTTTCAAAACTGTCCATGTAACAGATGCCGGGAACATGGGGATTTGACTCGTAGTTCTTTGTTAGATCAACAGTTCCCTATACTTCTGAAGGTTAAAGAACTCAAGGAAATTTTAAATTGGTACTTGTCTTGGAATAAGATTCAAAAAATGTATTTGCTGGAGCCTTTCGAAATAAAATTCATGTTTTTAAATTTGAAAACTTACTTCAAAAATTCCAAAACTCACATGAATATTTAAGGTCTTTTAGAAGTTATTAAAAAGAGAACAATTATTATCATTGAAAATAGGCACTAATTATCTTTAAATGTGAAATAATTCGCACATAAATAACTGTTCAGGACTCTGCTGACTTGGCTAGAGCAAATGGTAGGCTGCACATTTATTAATTCTAATACATTTCAAGGGCATCAGTATAGCAAAACAAACAAAAATCCAGCATTTTGTACATCAAAATTACCACGGGAAAAGACAACACTCATGAACAGTTCACAATAGGCTAAGTAAGCGCCACCAGGTAGCATTCTTCATGTCTACCTAACATTTGAGATGAGACCACTCTCTTCTCTCACATAGAGGTGGACTCTGAAGACTGGATATTCATTTTCACACACCTGATACTTAAATTTAGGAAAGACAACAGCACTTGCTTTTCAAATTTAGGAAAATTCCCAATTTGCTCTCTCAACTTTTGTCTTCTTTCCACCTTCCCCATATACCTCATCTCTAACTCTGCTCTCCTAACTGAGGGATCAAATTTCATTTGCATCTGATTTGAAAATGCATATGTAAAAAGTTCAATCATGCATAAGAGATTCAGCTTCAAAAGAGATGAGTACCCCATGAACAGACATCTTCCAGAGCCCACATCCTCAGACCCCCTCAAAAGCCGTGGTTAAGAGAATCCACTGTAGAATTTGATACCTCCCTTCAATCTAATGTGGTGCAAAAATTAGGTCATTTAGGTGAGCTTTTCTGAACCCTGAATCCACAAAGTGTGGCATTCAACATTGAAAAGAAGAGAGATGACCTGTGAATGTTTTCATCAGGCAACACAAGCTAGGATACTCAATGTTTTCATCTCCCAAAAGTTAATGAACTATGCTCAAACTATATTCATTTCTCAGTTAAAATGTAAAAGAAGGAATGTTTTTTCTATGATAAATCAACTCTAAGAACATCTATCCCAGGCCAGCATGTTTAATGCCAGACCCCAAAGGTATTCCGTTAGATCTTGCACAAGGATGCTATTGTCACAATTTCCAGAAGTAAGACAAAGTAAAAGGCAAGAAAATCAAATTGATGTAAGTATTGAAGAATAGCCATAATATCATTACTTTCAAATTTTAGCTTTCTATCTGGCATAGTCCAAAGAATAGAACTGTTAAACAAAAACATCTTCCTTTAATCCTAAAATAAGAGATGACAAACAGCATGTTCTCCAACAAAAGGACTAATTACTGCAAAAGTGACAATTCTCTCCAATTTTGTTCATAAATAGGAAATTTTAATTTATCAGTCCTGGTACACGGGTAAGAAACTTGTCAGAGTGATTCAAATATCTGATGAAAGAATATATGGATAAGTATAGAAATATAGTTAAGAGGAGACTATCACTGTCATATATTCAAATATAATCCAAAACTTTAATTATTAAGATAGGGGTACTAGAGCAATAGGCAGATGATCAATAAGACGTAAAAGAAAGAAGTCTTGATGCAAAGTATAAATAAGAAAACATCAAATGCAGCATGACTCTACATTGTTTTCTGGCAAAAACTTAAAGTCAGACTTAATTTTAATCTTCTTTTAATATTCAACAGGTCTAAGATAAGAAGTATGAATGGCTAATAAACCAGGGGCAGTGGGGAGGAGTTTAGTTTCAACAGTAACCAAAGAAATGAAAATTAAGGTAATCAGATACCTTGATCTATTTTCAAATTGAGGAGGAGAGAGGGATGTTGACCAGTTTGATTATTTGGGTAGTATCTATTAAAAACCTAAAAAAAAATAATTCTAGCCATTTATCCTAAGGAAACACTCAGATATATTTAAGGAGATTAGAGTACAAGAATATCTAACAGACTCAATAGAGAACTGTAGCTATGAAGAATTCCACAGACTTGAATATTATACAGCCACCAAAAATTGTGCTACAGAATAATAGCTGAACACATAGAAAGATACATCTTATAGTAGAGTATATAGAAAATGATTCTAAAAAACTGGAGGGAGGAGCACCCGGGTGGCTCAGGAGGTTAAGCATCCAACTCTTGATTTCAGCTCAGGTCCTGATCTCAGGGTCATGTGATCGAGCCCCACGTCAGGCTCTGCGCTTGGTGTGGAGTCTGCTTGAGAATCTCTCCCTCTCCTTTCGCCCCTCCCCCTACTCAAGCTCTCTCTAAAATAAATAAAATCTTGGGGGAAAAAAAAAAACCGGCGGGATCCATACAAACATGACAATAGTAATTCTCTCTGTATAATCACAAGCCATTTTATTTACTTACATCCTCAAATTTTCAACTAATTTATATTTAACACTAACATTAAAAGGCTTTTAATCCATATATTGAACAATTGGATGTATCTGGCCTCTCTTGTGCACGAACTAAGGGATCATCCAACCCTGTAATCCTAAATGCAAGCACAATTTTTATGCCTGTCTCTCTGTGAAAGACAGTGAGCCATTTGATGGTAGGCTTTGTGGTCCATCTGCCTTTGTATGCTCAGCCCTTAGCACAGTGCCCAGCACAGAGAGAGCACTCAATAAATGTTGGGTGGATGAACACACAAAAGGATGAAGGAACTCATGAATTATTTAACTGCTGCAAAGGCCCAGGTCCACAGGAGAAAGTGAAAGAAGTTTAGGTGCGAATTTAAGTTTTCACCAGAAAATGTGAAGTCATGCTACACTCACCTAAGAGTTTCACTGTAAACTTCAAGCCAGATCATAGTCATCCATATTTTTTAAAGATATGAATTGTTTTATGGTTTCAGAGAAGAACGGTATAAAAAGTAGGAGTGTTGCCCCATGATTACAAAACCAGGTGAAGTTACATGAGAAACCGGGGGAGTTACACTTTGGGAATTAGGCATTCTTTTAAGATCATTCACCACCTCTCAACTGTTCTAATTTTTGATGTCTGGGAATCATCTAATAAAATGAACTGCTTTAAGAGAAACATCCCCAAGGTCAAAGATGAGAGGAGCACAGTTACCTGAAGGCTATAGAGGAGCTGGGTTAAATTCTGTATTGCTTGTATAATCTGGAAGAGAAAATCCTAAGTGTCACATTCTTGAAAAAGCGCTCATTATCCAAAAATAAAGAGAGGATGATAATATATTTCAGGTGTGTAGAGCTCACCTCTGACTGTGAAGAAACCGGGAAGCTTCTGTATTCCACCTAAAATACGTAAAAAATAAGGAAATGAATAATTGCTCTTCTTCTGAAAAGCTGCACTTAGTGTTCCAAAATGTACGTCCTCAGGTAAATCATTTCACTCACTCTAAACTCTTCTATAGTGACCTTCTTTCTTGCCGGAAATCAAAGCCTACAGATTTAAATAACCACTTGATGAGAGCCCCATCTGTGCAAACTCTGCATTTGAGATGCATGGCAACTTTTCACCCAAACATCCCTTTTAAAAACAACAACGGATGACAGTAAGGAAGCTCTGCACTCTCTCAGTAAGTGACAATATTTACCTTGTGGAAACCACACCGTCAACTGAGCTCTCTGTGCCCAGACTGAAGTTGGCCCCCAGGCCAGTCTGGCTCCCTGCATCCTGGAGGCCAGATTTGGAAGCTCGAGAACATCATGCCTGAGTTCTAGCTCCCCGTCTCCATGTTTAAGACTCACAAGGCCAAAATGGCCAGTGGTTGGCAGAGGAAACCCAGACCCAGGGGTGGCCCAAGGGTCAGCACTTAGCTGGCCTGCTCCAGATCCTACTGTGAGTTCACTGGAAGCATCTGTGATTGCCTTAGGAAAAGCACTCTCAGCAGAGGCCTTGAGTGGGGTTGGAGACCATCTGCTCCTGGGGGATGGTGGGGTCTATGTTTCATTCTTTGTCTCCCTAATGCAGACATTAGAGACACATGTGGACAGTGAGGATTTCCAGTTTCCAGAACTGAACTGAACATTTGTCTATTCATTTATTGCCTGTCTTCCTTCCACTAGGATATATAAGCCAACGAGTAGCAGGACTTCTTATGTGTATTCAATGCTGTATTTACAAATTTAACAATGATGCCCAGCTTCTAATGGACGCTCACACTCCATTCTATAAATAAATATCGTGCACCCGTGGAGTGTACTCCACTCCTCGTGCTATGGGAGATCACCAGATTCCCTGCCTTCCTAGAGCCTACAGTCCCCTGAACGTTGCTTGCTCTTATCTGGGCAGCTTTAAATTGAAGCCACGAGAAATGGTCAGCTGTTGTAATGTTCTCAGGTAACTCCGGACTTGTTAAATTCGATGAGTTCAGGCTGGTGAAGCTTTGAGATCTCAAGACAGCAGATCCTTTCTTCCTGTCCCTCTTCCCCATACTGCCCATAAAAGATTTCTTTACTGAACAGAACCTCTAAGACAGGAAGGATGAAGGATGGAAAAAGACATGAAGTTTAGAGTCTTTAGACCTGTGCCCAGAACCACCCCCCTCCCAACCACACTGGGCTAAGAACCCCCATTCTCTAGTGAGTTCTAGAGCTCTCTCTGCTCTTCTGGTTCTGTCCCTGCTGTACAGTCCTTACCTTTGTAATAGGAAAATCCTACGCTACAGAATTTTTATACTCTATACAAATTAGAAACACAGAAATGAGTTGAATTATGCTATATGCAGTTACTTATTCCCAAGAACGGCTAAGTTTGGTACCAGACAGAAATGTTAAAGGTCCTATTTTTCATGGAGCTGGTCTGCCACCTTGTGGTGCATGCCATAATTACAGCTGGTGATTGACACACCAGGTATTTTTCCTTCTGCAGCACTTTTTAAAATTCTTTCAGAAAAAAAAATTTTTTTAACCTTACCTGATTACAGAAGCTAATTTACAAAATATCCATCACACACTTTTTTTAAAGTTTGATTTCAGGTGATCCTACCCTATTTGTCAGTTCATTTTCTCAAATGCCTTATTAAAATTCTTCCAGATAGGTTCACCCAACGAGGGACCTACACAACCTCATTTCACTTACCTGTGACTGAATCATGGAAGGAAAAAACCCCGTAGCGGTGGGAGCCACCACGATTTCCGTTCAAGAAAAAAAAACTCTTACTGACTAACCAGCCCTTCCCTTCTCCCCCTCCCTTCCTCCAGAACAAATGCAGTTAGAAGCAACAGACTGAAAAGTGAAGTCCGCACTGAAAAGGAGGAAAAAAGTAGGAACGTTTTAAGAAGAAATAAGTCAGAAAGCTTACAGAGTAAGCAGAATAAAATATTGCATTCCTGTTTTCATTTTGGCCTATGAAGTTTTTTTTTTAAAAAAATACTAAATCACAGCCATATCTGCTATGGATTTTTAAAAATCTTTGGACCTGGTGTCTCAGTCATATGTAATATATACAAAAATACATAATATATAAATTATTGCATAACTATATGAGGCATGTCATTTTTCCACATTAGCATATACTGGTATCTGGTAATGCACCTAATTTCATTTTAGATGAACTCTTGAGCCCCAGACAACCCCAGGGAGGGCAACTAGCCACCTCCCAGAATCATATTCTTATTCCCAATTTCTGACATCCCAGGTTCATTGGAAGTAAAGAGTAAGTTTCCTGCATTTAGTTTTTCAATGAGTGTCACAACCTACGTGTAAAACTATGTCAAAAAGAAAAAAAAAGGCATTTGGAACCCCTTTGCCCCAAGCAAAAATTGGTCAGGTTGATTAAAAGTCTCACAAAAAAAGTAGGTGATCATGTGGGTGGAGAGGGAAACAATCTGAAATGAGAGGAAGATAAAAGAAAGTGAAAGCAGCAACAGGGGTCCAAGTCATTGGACCCACGTTATTTCTGCCACTTGAGCGCCACCTGGTGGCCCTAGGGACACCACCGGATGCCACGACCGCCTCGTGGCCAAGCGCTAAGTAGAGCTAGTGACAAGCTAGAGCTTTGCAGGGAGGAAAGCAGAAGCGAGACCAGAAGGAAGAGTGCGCAGACACACAAACATTCGAGTTTTAAATCCTTTTAATTAATAACTTTGAAATCGTTTCTTTGTTTACACCTGCATGATATAGGCCGAGCAAGAACATTTTGAGAAAATTTAGGTTAGAGAGGTTAGAGTGTGGAAATTGAGAACAATTGAGGAAAACACTTGCATACCACTCACTGCCACGGACAGACCAGGACCTGAGGTTATGCTACTACACAAAGTAACGGGTGCCATTTACTAACGAATCAGTTCACAATACCTTCTCCCCTGCATCAGAGACCGCCAAGCCGGTTCCCACACCCTGGGTGCCAGGGTCCACATCCCAACAGCCTCTTCCTCCTGTCCCTTCTGTGACTAGTGCTGGAAGCACACCAGTGAGACAGAAACAGAAAGGACATCATCAAACATCAGCCAGCGCACGGGGTTCTCGCGTACACAGCTGACGCGCGTTTCAAAATAAGAAACACAAAAACACACACATTACATACCCTCATTCGAGGGGCCAAAACAGTGCAAAGCACAGAGTCCCTGCCCTCAGGGAGCTTACATGCTAAGAGATACCAAACTGACAAATGGCATCAATTACCACCCATCTCTTAAGTTTTCGTTCTTGCAGAGAGGTGCTCATGTGATGTTGGTGATACCGAGAGGGTGCGTTCTACATCTCACTTGTGCTTACTAGGAAAAAGCCACCACAGAGAAGGAAATTGAAAACTGGCACAGTACAACGAAAGCAGGGGCTGGTCGACCCAGGTCTGAGGAGACAGCTTGGTGATAGGCTCCTTGGTGGCCCATGTAAGAGCAGCAGACCATAAACAAGGTTTACAAGGAGGAATCCAACAATGGGAGGGAGACATCTTTCTAAGCAGGGTCAAGATGGCTAATACTTCATGAGCTCACAGTCGTACAAATAGGAACCTGTCCCTGTCTCCAAATAACTTTTTAAAAACAATTTCCAAGTGTTTTTTTTCTCACAATACTTGCTTATACTCTAGACTCACAACTGTAAATACTGTATATTTAACCTATGAAACAGAAATATTTCTAAATCCAGAAATATTCTTAAGAAACACAGATTTCACTCCATCCATTAAATCTCTGCTGGGGCGATTTTATTTCTTTGCCCCTGTGAACTCAGTTAAAACTTACACTATGCTCACCTTACACTGACTTAAAGTAGACTTTCACACACACAGACTTACACTGGAACCATGTCCAAACGGGGCCCTGGCGAAATACTCACTTTGTGACACACAGTGCCATCTTGAAACTTTATTACTGAGAGAGGAAATACTTTTTCTCCTTCTCTAAATGAAAGTCCTCCAGGACTCCAAAAGCTACCTCTATTACAAAGAATTTTTTGTTTAAGTGGAAACTGCTTCAAATTATATCAGCTAAAAATTAAGTTCATTTTGCCCAAGGCGGTCAAATGCTTTTCACTCATAGTGAAGGGACATTTTATAGAAATTTATCTGCCACTCAAAAAATGGTTTCACTACTGGGCATTATACTTACTTCTTAGAGAGATACCCAAGGCATTACCAAAGAATTAGCCATTCTTTCCCTCTCCCTCTCCCTCCTCCCTACTGCATGGCAATAAGGACCATCAAATGGGCAAGAAGCTGATGGTGAGACAAGTAAGCAGGTTCCTCTGTTCCTTATTCAGTTTCAGATCTCCAGAATTCTCTAAGGAGTAGATTATATTCATCCATCTGATTAGGTATATTGAGGACTAAAAAATAGAAGGCCTTGCTTGGTCTATGACTTCAGATCATCATGGGCTTGACTTAGAAGGACCCAGTCCTGAAAGTTCAACAAAGAACTGACCCAGTCAGTGACAGGTCCTCATTTAGGAATAGTATTTTGCGCCCACCAACCTTATAAAGAGAATCCAATTCTTGTAGCACCAGGCTCCAATCCAGCCCAGAAACAAAGAGGTCTTCGAGGGGGGTACAGAACCCTACCAACCTGCCCCTGTCCCTTCCCTACATGAATCCTGGTATCAGGGCACTGTAAACAGCCTCTCGACGGTTTTCACAGATGCCACGGGTGTCCCTGGGCCCTGTCCCCAGTCATGGGAGATACGGGTACAGACAGGGAAAACCTTCGTTGCCTGATCTCGAGGGAGGGAAGGTGCAGCCTCGTGCTCTGAGCAGCTGCGGGAGCTGCGTGGAGCCTCCCCAGCTGTCCCCAGGGTGAGGCTGAGAGCAAAAGATCGCTCCATGTATTTTTAGATGGAGCTCCCTCAATGGCATAATGAGTTTCTTCTTTTAGAAGGAAATCACCCAGGGCAGTACAACTCCCCTGATGAATCTGGGCTGTGTCAAAATGAAAAACATATGTGCATTTTCTGAAAATAGAAATGCAGGACTGGATCAAGCAAAATTTGAGAGGACAAAATAATTATTAGTGCTGATCTCAAAAAAAGTCCAGAGTTTTAAAACGGTACTGCCTCCATGTATTTTAATTAACCCAGGGATGTTGTTAAAGAAATTCAGAGACAATTTAATCCTCCACAATCTCTAGCTATTAATGGGGGCACATTTTGTCTTGTGCATAATGAGGCCTGGTGGAAATAAGGTTTTCATCACCCAAATACAATGAGAAATACGTTCTTTATATAAGCTCTTAACTCAGACACCTGTAGGGAATGACAGGGAATTCCGCTCACACATATAACAGCATCATTAGGCTCTGAGAAATCACCTAATTCTCTACACATTTTTCTGTATGTAAAATATATTGAAACAGTGCCTTTAATGAATGAATCCTGACCTGAACTGAAGCATACGGTGACAAAGATCAAGGATTTTTTGGCACTTCTGCCCTTAACCATACCACCAAACCGTGTGTCTGTGGGAATGTGTTAGATTCTAGCTTTCTGGGTTACGTTTGCTCAGTGGATGCCTCAGAGATTAAGTCTAAGGACTTGTTCTTCTGTGAACTGCAGGGATCCATTTTCAAAAAAAAAAAACAAAGTTTAAAAGTTATTTCACAACCATATTCCAAATTGTATTCCATAAATCTTATCAAAACTGAGACAGGGTCAGGTTTGGAGAAGGTAACAAAGCTGGCTTGGGTAAGAGACCAACACAACCCACCAACTATTCTTGAAATCCTTGTCCTCGGAACAGCAGTGTCATTATCATATGTAAGTTAGGCTAGCATACTGATTCTCAGATTTTCTCCAATTTAAAAAATACATTGTCTCCTCCAAAGAGGGACAGAGTCATTGCCTTCATTTCATCTGACCACTGTATGTTCCAGAGATTGTGCTCAGGCTCACTGCAGAGGCCTGAACTTTCACTTACAAGCTGGAGACGATCCTGGCTCTTCGGGGGCCCTGTGCATATCCATCAAGGCAGATTCTCCAGAACCTTCCCCGGATGACTGACAGGCATCGCCCATTTGTGAGGCCTTCACTGCAACTTGGAGGCTCTCAGCTTAGAAGAAAGAAGAAAGAATACAAAATTTAAAAACCAAATATACATAGTTTAATCTAGATCAAAGGTTAGTAAACTCTCTCTGGCCTGTGTCCGGTTTTATAAGGCCCAGGAGCTAAAAATGGTTTTTACATTTTAAAGAGTTGTTAAAATATACACACAGGCACCCACACATGCACAAAGAAGAATGTGTCCCAGAAATTGTATGTGGCCTGCAAAGCCTGAAATATTTACTATCTGGCTCTTTAGAGAAAAATGTTTGCCAACCTGCAATCTAGACCAATACTTTAAACATCATTTTATGAAAGAAAATTAATAAAAAGATGTACTGTATAAAAAAAATCTCAAATTTAACTTTCAGTACATTGGTCTGCTGAAAAACTTTCTGTAATTCAATTAATTTAAATATGATTTTAGGCATAAAGATTTTAAAACGTACTGCTCAGAAATATTAGCTATTCTTCGAAAGAGAATTTCCCCAACTGTGCCTTAAAAAATATAGATTCCCAATCCTTACCTACACCTACTAGATCACATTCTCCAAGGGAAAAGACAAGGAATTTGCATTTAAACAAGCACCAAAGGCCACTCTTAGGATCTGGTAAGATTGGTAAACACCACACCAAGAAAGTTGTGTTTTTATTTACAATAAATGCATTCAATGTGGAATGACATAATTTTGAGGGCCCTACAAATATTTCTAAAACATTATGTCCACTGTTTGAATCTAGCCAATACTCATTGAGCACCTACTCTGTTCCAGGGGATCCCTGGGCATCTGTAACTAATCAGGGGAGTCTGCAGACTGGAGGAGGAAAACACAACATACACGTAACTATACACATGGGAGCACGTGATCAGGGTTAAGTTCGGTCCTCCAGTTCTCAGAGCATCATAAAATGCTCCAGCTGTACCATGGAGCAAGACAGTTACATTCGCCAGTGGGACTAGGAAAAAGTTCTTAAAGGAGATGAAAGGTGAGCGGAATCTTGAAGGATGAATGGGATTCAAGACATAGAGACAGAAGAGGAGAAAGGAAAGCAGAAAAGCAGTCCAGTAGAGCAAGGACCCAGGGAGACCATTCAAGGTGCGTTACTCAACTATTTATTTTTTTCCCTAAACATAATGACCTCACCCTGATTAAGAATTCCTGCTAGATCTCTGAGTCCTGATCATCAATGACTCTGGGTGGATCAGGTTGTACCTTAATTGCTCCGTGTTCTCTTGAGCAGCTGGGTCCCCTGCTGGTCCCCAGTACTGACATCACATGATGGGCCAGAGGAATTAAAGCAGAGGGATGTAAACTGGGCACCGATGACAGTTTTGAGGGCGGGGGAGTAGGGTGGGGAGGGAGTGAAAGCCACTGGCTAAAATGGAGAGGGGGGTGACTTACTCAACAGAGATATTATCAAGGCCAGTGAGAAGGTCACTGGTTCTCATCAACCCATTCAGAAGTACTTCTAGCTTTATTTCTAAAATATACCTTGCACCCGTCCACTTCCCTCTACTTCCATTGCCAACATTCCTGGGTCCAGACCAAAGCCCCAACACCCCCATCAGTGTGCGTAACTGCCAACCACCCATCTCCAGGCAAACTGGTCTCCGTCCACTCTGCTCTATTCTCCAGACCTAGGATGGGGCCACACCCATGGTTAACAGCACCCATAACTTTCCATCAATTTTGGAATAAAATCTCTATCTTTTTAACCAGAGCCTGCAAAGACCTCTCTCTGCCCACACACACAGCCTCACCTCACACGCTTCCTTGACTGTTGCCACCCCACCTTCCTTCTTCCCTTGAGCATGCCAGGCTCACTCCACAGACAAGGGCATCGTACTCACTTTCTCCCTGGAATAGTCCCCCCCTGGATCCCCAGACAGCTGGCTTCTTCTCATCTTTCAATTCTCATCTGAAAAACCATCTATCTCCCCAGAGAGGTTTTCCCTGACTTCTCTAAAGCAAAGCCTTCACCTCAGCCCAATCTTATTTTCTTGTGACCTTTGTGAAATTATTTTGTTTCCTTGCGTATTGTCAGTCTTCCTCCACTGTAAGTTTTTATTTCCCTCTTTTTTTTTTCATTTAAGTGCAATTGACACACAATGTTACATTTGTTTCAGGTGTACAAGGTAGTGATTTCACAAGTCTATACATTACGCTGTGCTCACCACGCGTGTGTAGCTACCATCTGTCACCATGCAATGTTATATGGTATCATGAACTATATTCCCTATGCTGTACCTTTTATCCTGGTGACTTATTCATTCCATAACTGGCAGCCTGTACTCCATTACAAGTTATAAAAAGTATTAACTCTTTCCTTAGCACCAACAGCAGAGCACAGGGTAGATGCTCAATTAATACTGAATGAATGAATGAAAATGAATGATTCCACCAGTGGACCCCACGTCAGACATCCTCTATGCCCTTCTTAAGACCTCGGTTTCCTTATCAAATAAAGATCATAGAATGCCATGATTTCTAAACTTTCCTCCAGAGCTGATGTTCCAAGATTCTGAGCCTGAGCTTGGCAAACTTTGTCTACAAGGGCCCAAGATCGTAAATAGTTTAGGCTCTGTGGGTCACCTGGTCTCATTGCAGCTATTCACCCTCACCAGTGTTGCAAGAAAGCAGCCACACATAATAGGTAGACAAGCGGGGGTGGCTGTGTTGCAATAAAACTGTATTCACAAAAACAGGTGGTAGGACACATTTAGTCCATGGTCTGGAATCTACAAAACCTTGTCTGCATTCCCTGCCACTCTCTCAGGTGGTGGCTGTTTTCTCTCTCAAACCCATTGGCCCTACTGTCACTTCGAAACTATTATTCCTACCACCCCAACCCCTCTTTTCCCTTTAATTTCGTGCCATCAGATGACACCACTCACTACCCCTCCTTGTTGCCATCCATCTACAGATTCCTTGAACAACTTAGCATCTGGTGCAAGTTCTCTCCCTTCCCCGAATGCTACTCCTGTCAAATTCTCAGGAATTGCCATTTTTATGAACCTAGTCCTTCCAATACCTTGGCCACGTGTCTACTTGACTTCCTCATTTCCCCAATAATCTTATCCTTCACCCTACCTCAGCCACCAACTCCCAAGGTTGTACCCTAAACTTTATTATTACCAATATTTGCACTTTGCCCCCTTATATAGTCCATTCTCCACACAGCGGTCAGAGGGCTCCTTTTAGAACACACATGATGTCACTCTGCTACTCAAACCCTATAATACTTCCCACAGTGACCCTCAGAATGAAAGCCAAGCTCCTTACTCACCTCAGTCAGGTCCATGTAATGTGAGTGGTAGTTGGCTCTGACTCATCTGCCACTCCACACCCCTCCCTTCACGCTACCTGCAAGGTCCTCCTTGCTATTCCTCGAGCTTGGCATGCACCTGCCTGGGAACCTTTGCATCTTCTGTTCTCTGTGTCTAGAACATTTTTTTTGTTATGTTAATCACCATACATTACATCATTCGTTTTTGATGTAGTGTTCCATGATTCATTGTTTGTGTATAACACCCAGTGCTCCACGCAGAACGTGCCCTCTTTAATACCCATCACCGGGCTCACCCATCCCCCACCCCCCTCCCCTCTAGAACCCTCAGTTTGTTTTTCAGAGTCCATCGTCTCTCATGGTTCGTCTCCCCCTCCGACTTACTCCCCTTCATTCTTCCCCTCCTGCTATCTCCCTTTTTTTTTTTCTTAACGTATGTTGCGTTGTTTCAGAAGTACAGATCTGTGATTCAACAGTCTTGCACAATTCACAGCGCTCACCATAGCACATACCCTCCCCAATGTCTATTACCCAGACACCCCATCCCTCCCACCCCCCACCACTCCAGCAACACTCAGGTTGTTTCCTGAGATTAAGAATCCCTCATATCAGTGAGGTCATGTGGCTGGAACATTCTTTCCCCAGATATCTACTTGGTTTTTTCACTTCCCTGTATCTGCTTACACATCACCTTATCAAAGAGGCCTTTCCTTGTTACCCTAACTCAAATACAACCTCCCCACTCTATCCCTCTCTTCATTCCCTATCCTGTTTATCATTTGTTTTTGGTTTTGTTTTTTAAAGATTTTACAGAGAGAGAGAGAGAGAGAGAGAGAGAGAGAGCGCGCACACACAAGCGTGTGGTGGGGAGGGGTGGAGGGAGAAGGAGAGAATCGCAAGCAGACTCCCTGCTGAGCAGGGAGCCCAACCCGGGGCTCGATCTCAGGACCCTGAGATCATGACCTGAGCCAAAATCAAGAGTCAGATGTTTAACCGACTGAGCCACCCTGGTGCCCCTGTTTCTTTTTTTAAGTAGGGTTCAGACTTTATTAAAATCTTCACTGAAGCAACTGTCCTCCTCTATGGTTTTCCAAATAAAATGTCTTTATTGTTTTTTTTATTGAAATATAATTAACATAGTTATATTAGTTTCAGGCATACAATATAGTGATTCAACAATTCTATGTATTACTCCAGGCTCATCATGATAAGTGTACTCTTAATCCCCATCACCTATTTCACCCAAACCCCCACCCACCTCCCCTCTGGCAACCAACCATTTGTTCTCTGTATTTAAGAGTCCTTTTTGGGTTTTTCTCTTTTTTGATTTGTTCATTTGTTTCCTAAATTCCATATATGAGTGAAATCATATGGTATTTGTCTTTCTCTGTCTGATTTATTTCACTTAGCGTTACACCCTCTAGGTCCATCCATGTTGTTGCAAATGGCCAGATCTCATTCCTTTTTATGGCTGAGTGAGATTCTACTGTATATGTACACCACTTCTTCTTTATCCATTCATCTATTGAGGGACACTTTGTCTTCATAGTACTTGACACAACCTGACACATCTATTTCCTTTTATTTTGCAATTTCTGGAATATGAATTGTAGCACAGTTGGAACACTGTCTTATTTTGCTATATCCTGAGCACTAAAACCACAAGGTATGGCACACAGGAGGTACTCAAACATTTTCTGAACTTGTTAAACCAAACAGTTTTGGAAGCAACTTACCTTCTTTCAGTGCTGCTGCTAGTAATGAGGCTGCCTGGGGAGGCTCTCCTGGGTCAGGTTTAATGAGGAGGTGGGGCTCTAGATGCACATCCTCAAATCCACTCAATTCTCCAAGTTCAGCATAGATATGCAGCTTCTCCTCCAAATATGTGCAAATTTGTTGGTCTTGGTTACTGAGTATTTCTATGAAATAGTATTTACCATGGAAGGTTATCAGATGAATACAGCAACTATATGAAAATCCAAGCTCTAAGATAAAGATGTTCCTCATCAGCAAGCAGTATGGTCTCACAGGTCAAGTACAAGTTATTGGGGGGGCCAGAACCAGGTTCAAATCCTAATTATTCCACTTAGTTACTATAGCCCCAGCAAAGGACTTAACAACTCTGAGCTTCCATTGTCTTTTCTGAACATTTACTGTACTCAGATGTTCGTTTCCTTTCCCATGCCCCTAATTCCAGAAAAACTTGCACAACTATTCGTTGTTCAGGCTGTTTTCTATTAAGACTAAACACTAAGCTCAGGAATGAAAATTGAGGTGGCACTGTTCATGATGACTGATACCCACAAGGGAAAACAATGTAAAAGCCCGAAGCTACTCAGGCTTCAGCCCATCTTGGTTAAAACCAAACCTACTAGTTTATGTTTTTGTTTCTAAACATCCAATTTCTTTGACCAACTTTTCACGCATCATTTTTCTCCGATTCCAACACAACACATGATTCCTCCAGTTTAAAGGGACCTCAACCAGCATCTAATCCAGGGGTTCTCAGTCTGCTCCAGTATCACCTGAAAGAGTTTTAAATACTGACATCCACAACCACCTTCCATAGATTCTGAGTGAAGTGGTTGAGCATAGGGCCCAGGCATCAGAATTTTTACAAAACTCCCAAGTAATTCTGATGTCCAGCCAGAGATGAGACTCACTGAGCTAATCTAATTGCCTTAGTTCAAGGACTTGGAAACTGATGACCAGAGTTAATGGGTTCCTTGTCCAAAGTCACACCACTGCGACCTGACAGGGCCGGGACCCAAAATGACACCACTGGACAATGACTCCAATGCACAGCTACACCACACTGCCCACAGCCCTTGTTTTGTATATATTATGTGCCTATTTTTTTTGAAAATTTGTTATGTATTTTAAATCACTAAGGAGGAAGGTGGGGGGGGCACAACCTCCCACTCATGACACATGGGCTTTCCCAGCATCCAAGGAGAACAGCACAGCCAGGGGATCAGAGATGTCTGCATGGTACCTTGACATTGCTGAATTTTGGCCACTCTTGCTTCAGCTTTCCGCCTCTCTTCATCAGATTCGCTTGTCCTTCCCCCTTCTTCTTCTGGGCAACTTTAAGAGACAATAGTCAAGACAGACAACTGAAACCAAATCCAAATATCTTTAGGTTCATTAGAAAGACACGGGGACTTGGCGGCGGCATTATTCATAGAAGAGAAATTCAGCATAAAGAGAATTGTTCATGCCCTCTAGCCAAGGTATCTGGTTTTCCTGAGTATACAAAGGACATTGCACAATATGACATAGCTCTCAGAGTCAGAAGTACAGCATGACTCAAAAATTCCGACAAACACATATACACAAACATACACTCAAGTACACATGTACCCACACCCCCACACCCGACACTCAACACTAGCATTAGGTCCAACTAAAATACTAAGTTTTGCTCTCTACTACATGTGGGTACTTCTTAATGGGACGGACAGAGGAGAGGGAGTTGGAGGGGTTGGAGGGTTCAGAGGGTAGGGTGCCAGGTTGGGTGTGGTGCAGTAGAGGTGGAAGAATTTTATAAAACATCATTCAAGATCGATCTAATCAAATTACCATGAAGAATGATCACCCTCACCCCGTCTCATTTATAAAAACTTATAAAACCACAAGTAATGAGAAGTAAATTGACTTAGAACACTTAGATCCTCCAATCAAAAAATGTTTATTGAATGATTCTTCAGAATTAGCCACAAAGAGAAACAAAAGGCAAAGCCCCTGCCCTCAAGGAGCTTCCAATCTAATAAACATATATACACAGAAAAGGTAATAGCTACAAGGTGGTTTATGACAAGCACCGAGTCAACGCTTTAGAGAGCAGATGATAAAGAATTTCAGGTAAGGAAGAGACCACTGGAACTGAAGAGGTCTTCGTGAAGGAGGGAAGCCAGGAGCTGCACCAAAGATGAGCAGGAGTCACACAAGTAGAGGGGAGGTAGGGCTTTGCATGCAGGGAGGTGCAGAGAACAAAGCTGCAGGTGAGAGGCTATCAGAGGCGGGTGCAGGGGGCGGGGAGCAGACCCGTCTGGCTGAAGCAAAGTGTTCATGCAGAGGAAACATGGTTAGAATACTCTCCCAGTTGAACAAGTGCATTCCCTAGAGTGTGGACAGAAGGAAATGTTACCTTTCTACTGCCTGTTGGATTCGTCTCATCCAGTTATTTCGTTCCTCCTTGGAGTTGGTATGAATTTCATACATCTCAGGACCAGCAGATGAAGCACTGATTAGAAACATGCCTCTTTCCTCATTAGCAACTTCTCTAGCAATAAGCTTCTGAAGGGAAATAACTGATGGCTTCTGATCCTACATAAAATAGGAAGATGTTCAGGTAAAACAGCATCCTACCAAAACCAAACGTCTCACCAAACACACTGGCTAAGGAACACAAGAGTATTAGGTAAATCATTTCACTTCAACCTCTCAAAAGGACTCTGAAAGTTGCTAAGATCTCCAATGGAAAGGGCACGGTGAAGAGAGGATGGAGAAAAAGGATACAGGAGAATGTTTGTCCTTAAGAATGAGTGGCTTAAAAGGACAACTTTTAAAAAGAACAATCAGAGCAGTAAGAATATCAAAATGCCATAGTCCGGGGCTTGGGGGCTTTTCTAGAAGGGCATGGGATAGAAAATAACATCTCAAACATCACAAGGAGACTGAGAGGGGTGTGAGACCTAAGAGACCATCGGATTTAGCAGGATTTAGGGCAGACTGTGAAAATGACAGAGAGGAGGGGGGGCATGACCTCAGCTTCCCTGAGCGTAACGAGCGTCTTCTGCTACCGTAGGACAGAGCACAGTGACTGAACTTCTGTGGTTCTGCCTGTGAACGCCTCTTCTTCCCACCACATGAGCCTCTGGTGGGCAGGAAGGGCTCTGATTCATCTGTGTATGCCTAGCACATTGCTTTGCATAGAGTAGGCTTTCAATAAATGTCTGTAGAAATGGATTTAGTGTAATTCCATCAGAGCAGACCAGGAAGAAAAGCTAACATCCGGCATACAAGCCCTGACTAAATCGCCTCTTCTACGCACGTTTACTGCCATCTTTCAAGGTCCCATTCTAAGCACTGGGGATTCAATGATGAGTAAGAGAATACTACTAATTTCGGTTGGGATCCATAGTTGAAATCATAACCAAAAGAAGGCCTGCAGGAGATAAACAGTTTGGGGGGCTAAGTATGAAGAATTTTCTTTGGTTTGTGGCTTTCATCACTGTTTAAGAGTCAGTAGCAGTGCGTGGTTTGGCTTCTCCTTCTTGGACTGAGTGATCCCTGGACCCAGAACACGCCACGACATCCCGCATGGCTGACTCCTTAGTGCTAATCTGTCTGCTTGCCCAGCATCACACAGCTATGCCACATCTAAGTTGTGTGCAGGGGTACCTAGAATACCTCTTCAGCCCATTCTTCTCCGAGCAGCAAAAAACAAAAACCAAAAAACGACAAGTTTTTGAATACTGCCCTCTCTAATTAGGGCGAGCCCCTGAGCACTATTAATATCCTTCATTCAGTCATGGATATACTATCCAAGACCTCATTTGCTTTCCTTCCTCAGCTTACAAGGTAAATGGCCTCTGTAATATAAAAGGCAGAGTAGGTTTAAATTGCTTCAGACATTAGCAAGGATGAAATTATCTGAACCAGTTGGCTAGTGCTGCAGAAGGAGGGGAGGTGGTAAGGTCAGATATTTTTTAACTGAAAAAGAGATAAGCAGGTAGAAAGTAGCATTAATTAAATCACCATCAGATGAGGAGACAACAGGGGCATGTCCATCATTATTCATATTAATCACACAAGAACACTAGAGATGATCAAGAGTTTAAATTAAACTTCTAGGAATGGAAGCAACGGGTCTACCTTAGAAACAGATGTTAAAAAGTGGTCATGCCAAGGCCTAACCCAGCCTGCAGGGGTGTTTGCTTGTGCCACAGTATTTTAAAAACAGATTTCTTTTTAACAGTCACCAACATTTAAAAACTGGGGGATTTCTCCTTTAAAAAAAAAAAACAACAACAAACCAGTAGATGTAGGGGTTCTGGGAAAAAGCAGACTGGCAATCCTGGGCCCATGTACTCATGGGAACACCCGGGCTGTCGCTGAGTAATCCCTGCCCTCCAGGGGACAGGCCATGTTCTTACCAGGTCACTATAGTCTCTAGCACTCACTATGGGATCCTGGATCCCGAGCACACTCCCAGTTCCCTCCTATATGTTTCCTGCCAAACCCTTGAGGCAGGCTGACAGCTTCTGCCCCGGGGGAAGAGGAAAAGGAGCTGCTACATTCAGCCCTGTTGTACATTAACCCCGTCTCCATTCGGGATTCCGCGGAGTGGCCGAGTCTTCTAGTAATGCCATTCAAAGTCCTACTGTGATCGCTTCCTGTCTTGAACGTGAACGTGCACATCTCCATGTTCCCTTGTCTTTTTTTATTGTTCATTTAGAAATTACCTTCTCTAATGTTTAAGAGATCCTCCCAGACTCAGTAATCCAGGATTTAATGAATTTATCTATTTTTTTCCTATTCATTTCATAGATTTGGGTCCTACTCCCATTTCTAGCTGAGTCCTCTTTCAAAGCAAAATTCTCTTGTAGGGACTCCATTTTTCTGCGGCTCGTCTTCTGGCCATGTCCAAATTCATCACGTCTTTTGGAACATGTAGCAAGTTAAGCATTTCCTAAAGAGGTTTTTCTTTCTTTCTTTTTTTTTTTTTTTTTTCTAAAGAGGTTTTTCTAACAGCACGAAGAGCAGAGAAACTTACCTGTGGGTATTAGCATCAAGCTAGCTTTCTCCAATGCCAAGGTGAGAACCAGGAAATCCAGACATTTGTATGACCCTAGCTAATACAGCAATTCCCTCAAGCAATTCCCTCGAGCTAATATAGCAATTCCCTCAACAGAGCGTAAATAAGATATTTATGACTGGAGGGCTGTGCTAACTAAATGTCTATGATGCAACTCAAATGCATATGCCTGCACAGTACAGTGCCCTTGAGTCCTTAAGGATAATGCTTTCTATTTTGCTCCCTGACATGGAGAAGGGCTTGGCTGGCTTTTATGAAAGCTGCTGTGTATCAGGCTAGCAACTCCATGAAACAGTATCCACACCATCTTACTGTTGTCCAGAGCCCAACCCCTCCTCCTGAGAGGAGCAAAGCTGCGGCTGCCTTTGTTCTGGCATTTGGTGGACTGCACTCCTAACATCCCACTTAATTGCAAGCGTAGTCTAAGGCAGGCACAGATAACTCTGGAAGAGGTCACATAGGAGGGACAGATCCATATTTCAAGTAGTAACTATAAAGTGAGCATCACACCTTCCTCTCAATCCATATGCTCTGTTGTCCTAGAAAATAAGATAGTTGTCTTTCTGCTGTGTCTAAAATCTTTGACCCATCAGCAGGTCATCTTGGCCTGTATTAACACCCAAGAAGGCACAACTGGTTTCTCTTTCAGCTCTCTGGTTTTGACCAAACGTTTGTTTCTATAAAGGTGTGGTGTGAATTTGTTTTCTCTTCTAGCATGGTCCTCGCCTCCCACAGGACAAACAAAATGGTTCCACCTTCCTACTTACTTTCTCTCTATTCACAGCATCTCAGATAATAGCACAGAGAGACTGCTTGACAAATCAGTGGCTTGTCATGAAATCTGCAATATATAATATATACAATTCAAATGTATCAGAGCCACAGGGCTTGTCTAAGGCCTCTTGCTATCCTCTGGAGCAGCTTTGTGAAGCAATCTCTGACCTTTATACAACCTGGCATCAGTGTGCTGATGAAACCAACATGCTTAACAAGGTGAAGAAGCCTACTGGGCCAACCTGACAAGCACAGGTGGACAGGTGAGGCACTCCACCGACCTCTTCCTCCCCCAAATCCACCCGTGGGCAGGCATGCTTCTCTGTTTTCTCTGAACTGGCGTAACGAAAACTTCATTAAGCTCTGAAGGTGCTAAAACCAGTTGGAATTGATAACATCTACTAGTGGTTCCCAAATGTCCAATCTGCCAATGGATGATAAATAAGAACCATTTCAGAGAGCCACCATTATAATGCCCACATTGGTACTGCATCTTGGATTCTTTCCTTTAACAGGGCCTAATGCTCCATGAGGCTGACGAAGTTAATTGATGACATCTTCCTTCTTTAAGTGAGTCATTTTGGACCGCAAGATGCTGGGTAAAAAATGTTATAAAACACTGGTTTTACTTCTAGTCTAACTCTATGCCAGCCATGAGATTAATGTAACACACTATAAAGATAAATTTTACATGAATAATCTTAGTAATTAGTAGTCATTATAGTAGAAACAAAATCTCCTTTAAACTTTAGATACCACAATGATGTTCTCTTGTTTGGCAGAAGGAATATCATGATAGTTATGAATGGGGCTAGCTACAGGTAGAGCAGGGAAGGACCAATGGAAACAGAACAAGATCCTGGAAAAGACCTGCTGTTCCCAGCATTAAACATTTGAGTGGCTGGGAAGGCATGGTCAGGAAGCGGGTGGGAGAGATCTGGAAGATATACCAAGATGGCCAGAGGACAGCGAGTCACTTGAGGGACTTCGGCAAGCACTGTCCACCAACCAGTCCCAAGGTACTTCAGTATCTTTACATTAACAATTGACAATTAAATTAGCAATTAACAACTGAATTAGCTGACTACCACTCCTGGCTATAGATCAACACTTTTCACACTTGCTAAACCAAATGAGAAGCTTCTTACTGAACACTGCAATCACCAATACTAATGGAAATATAAGGGGTATACTCTTGCCAATGGCTACTTAATTTCACAAGGACTTTCAGGCATTCTTCAAAGATATGTGGGACTCAACTATTTAAAATATGCATCACGTGGCCGTATACTTACAACAGCAGCAAAGATATATTTCTGATCTTTTTCTTGTAAAAAGAGCAGCACGTCAGTTAGAAGTAGAGCCAGGATATCTTCAAAGAAAAGATATTACTAGTATTAATGAAGTAAACCACAGTTCAAACGCCTTTATCAAATATTCTGATTTTATGGTGGAAACTTAAATCAATTTATTAAAAATAAGAAGACTCAGATTTAGTCTAATTATGGAACTTTTATAAAAATGTCTGTATTTATGATAGCCAAAGAGAAACTCTACTCTTAAACACAGATTAGCTGTGTTTAAGCATGCATGTTTGTGTTACTCTAGGTTATCACTAAATCTCCAGCAACATTTAATACTGGAGCTTTCAAAATGGAAAAGAAATATCCAACAAACAAAGGTTCTAATAGAATGGAGCAAACACTTACCTTTAGAAAAAGAACCTTAATCATAACGTTAGAGGGCAGCTTCTGCCTTGAATTATGTACACAAATCTGTTGAATCATTCCATCTAGACCTGAGCAGCGTTTGCGATCCAATACGGCACCCCCAAATTGTTCACAGGAACCCATCTCTACTAGCCAACTAAACATTCTAACAGAGTTAGCAAACTGCTGATGTGATGAAATGGACCAAGGGCAGAGGACTTGTAGCACTGGGGTCTACAGACTGCTTAATAATTTAGCTTGGTTAATGTTCTAACTGCGGTTCATGTTTAATTGCAACATTGCTGATCAACAAATCCCATTTCAGTCATTAGCCGCAAACACCATGAAAGTTACCTTGGAGTTACCTTGGAGTAACTAGTTACCTTGGAGTAACTAAAACAACCTCTCCCTCTCACTTAATCTGAGGAAGTTATTAAGATACATTAAAAACAGGGAGAGCAGACTGGTGGTTCTTAATCCTGGCTGCACAGCAGACTCACGTGGGGGCCTTTAAGCATCCCTATGCTTGGTGTTCATCCCCAGACCAATAAAATCAGAATCTCTGGGAGAAGACTTGAACATCGGTAATTTTTTTAAGCTCCCAAGGTGATTCTATAGTGTGTGATCAGAGCTGAGAAAGCCTGGATCAACCAAGATGCTACCTACCGAATCAGTCCTTTAGAACTGAATAAATGGTTTTAGACTCTTAACTAGATTAACAGAGTCAGTTTAATGCCAGTTAATGCCAAAAAGTAGCACTGAGGAAGAGTTTGTACCACTGCGAGCATGTATATTTCTGCATCTTATTACTCAGTAAGAAATTCAACATTCGGAGCTCATTTCTCCCCTCACGGGTGTGACAGCCCCCAGCTGGCTTGGCACATAGACTCTAGGTGTGTAGGCGTACTGCCTCATTCTCAACACACTACATTTGCCAGAGTGATATTTCCGTGCCAACAATTAGCAGAATTCTCAGCTCCTTTGACTCCAATATCCCAAATTGCAAATTCATAAAATGTATATGAAGGTTTTCACTTGGGGCAGTAAAGATTTGTAGCATTTGCCTATTGAAGTTCACGACTTGATTCTTTCCCACTTCCCCAGGGGTTGTGTGTGTGCCTGCCATCTCCGAACCACTCTTCTTTTGAAAATCTGTCCTGTTAAATGAGTAACGTATGTCAAAGGAGGAGAAATAATACCTTTGAATCGACCCGTAGCAGTTTTCCAGTAAACAAGGCCATCATGTAAGAGAGTCCTTTCTTTACTTATCAGTGCTTGCTTCCTAAACACATGGCCATTTTTGAGCTTTGTGTAGGTTTTGTTTTCGATCTTATTTAGGATCTCAAGCCATTTTTGATTTTTCTCATACTCGCTGACTTTTAAATCCACTGCTGCAATCATGTCTTTAATTAAGCACAGGGCTTTGCACAAGTCTTTATGTTCTTCACTTCTTTCTGCATGGGAAAAAGAAAGAACACTATAGAATAAGCCAGAGTGCTGAGGAAGAATTTTTTTTTTAGGTTTAAATGCAATTAAAGTCATACAAAGAGCAAAAATCACACAACAAAAATGTTGGATTAGGTTCAAATACCTTATTATCACTCTGCGTCCTTTCTCCCCAAAAAGAACTATTACAAGATTTAATTATAAAAGATTTATTTATCAGATATGCTTGAGATGAAATACTATCAGTAACATGTCCAAGTTCTAAAGACAGGTCTGACCTTCCCCAAGAGTAGGGAATATGTTATATACTAACCTAGGCTTTCCTTCCACCTTCTCAGACACAGGTAATCAAGTGATCTCTTCACTGAATTTCTTAGAACTCAGCGAAGCTGCAGGCCGAAATGAGGGTCCTCTCATGAAAGGGAGATGCAGGGGGACTTGGACTCATTTGCCTTCCTGGGTCCCACCCTCCATAAAAAATATTCAAAATGGTATTTCAACATTTTTTCAACCTAAAAAAATGGGACAAGGCACTGTGCCTAGGGGGTCAGCCATACTCATGCCAACAGTAGACAATCATCGATTCCAGTGGTTACTCTAAAACACTGGCCATCTGCGCTATTAAAGAGGGCACGTTCTGCATGGAGCACTGGGTGTTATACGCAAACAATGAATCATGGAACACTACATCAAAAACTAATGATGTACTGTATGGTGATTAACATAATAAAAAAATACAGGAAAACAATCAAAATAAAACACTGGCCATCTGCTCGTATCTTTCAATTATCCTTTTTTTTTAAGATTTTATTTATTTATTTTGAGAGAAAGAGACAGCAGCGAGAGAGGGAACACAAGCAGGGGGAATGGGAGAGGGAGAAGCAGGCTTCCCACGGAGCAGGGAGCCCGATGCGGGGCTTGATCCCAGGACCCTGGGACCATGACCTGAGCCGAAGGCAGACACTTAACGACTGAGCCACCAACGCGCCCCCTCTCTCAATTATCTTAAGAAAAAGCTCTGGAGGAGTTTCTGGAACAACCTCCTAGAACTCCAGATGACACTGAATTTAACTACCGTCTTATTGAATGATAAGGAACACCTAGTTCATGTTTATCGAGGCAAACCAAAGAGAAAGTTTCAAGAGGTCAGAAGGTGCCAGAAGGAGAGAAGAAAAGAAAAACTGGCAGAGAAAACAAACCCTATGGCAGCAGAAATCAACACACAGAAACAGCAGTCAAGTGAGATGAGAACAAGTCCTCAAACAGTCTGAACATTTCCAGGTTCTCAGTGTCCTACATGCAGGGAGGTTGTTCCAGAAAATCAAGGAACAGATCCTGACAGGGATCTTTCACAAGGAAGATACATTCTTTCTCACTGTCTCTGAAAGTATCCTCTTTCCTACACTTACCAACCCGCAAAAGATTCTCCTTTCCAAAGAGCCTATTTCATAAATAGGAAAAGAGGAGTAAAGATAATCAAAGTTGGGTTACAATGTAACTTGGGGTGAGACCAAGAAAAGGCTCAGTCTTTTGACCATCAGGGACAAATTACTGTCTTGTAATGGCAGGCTACCCTAAGTGATGCAACATTGGCCTCACCTGGGAGTCTTGCTAGGGACCTTGGGTTGCACCTCACACCTCAGTGAAGCAGAATCTGCATGGAAGCAAGATCTGCAGGAGAGGAGTATGTCTAACGAAGTTTGAGAAGCACCGCCATAACTGAGTCACATAAACCAATGCTCCCAGGAGCCAGAGAGCAAGAATGGACCACTGGTAAGACCTGACCTAAAGAAGCAGTGTCCATTCACTCAGCCATCATGACAGCTATACCTGGAAAGCCCTAAGTCATGCTGATCATTTCTGACATGCAGTAGTTAATGATCGTTATTCTGCCTACTAGGAATTTGGCATGGGACAATTATTAGAGTAGCAGTAGCTGACTTAACACAATCTGGCAGATTTTAGTCTTTGAGGTATTGTATTTAACTCTACCCTTAAGACAATATGAACATCGTACAAACTGAAAGCCTTAATTTTGTTTTCATTACTTTGCTGAGAACAACATTTATGAGGCTTTTCTCTTCATATTGTGCTGGTATTTTCTTTTATGTTGAATTATAGGGAGCACTAAAAATGCAGGAACAGAGGTTACCATTCCTGCCTGAACTTAGTTCTTAATGTGACTGAAAAAAGGAAACACTAATTCATGCATTTCTACATGCCTAGACCGCTTCCCCCAAAAAAGATGTTAGAGGTTGACTTTTTAGAGGCGGCATTTAAGATCTCATTACCCCTTTCATTACGTCCAAGTCAACTGGTCATAACGAAGGTAATAAAAACAGCTCCCACTTAGTGAGTCCTTTGTTTACACCAGGCTCTGCACTGGGCATTTTATGCAACGATCTCATTTAATCCTCACAACAATTCCCTGAGGATTATTAGTCTCACTTAGTAATGGAGAAAACCGAGGATCCTTTAACGAATGTGCCCAACAAATGAGCTGCAAAACCGAGTATATGCAATGGCAATGCAAGTTCACACGATTCTAAACCCAGGCCCTTGTTAACCAAACACACCACCATCCGACAAATAATTTACTCAAGATCAATAAGCTAGCTGGAGGAACAGGCATTTTTATTCATTCGTTCATTGCACTGGCATGTTCTTATTTACTGATAGACTCTTCTGTACCAGTCACTGCACCAGGCATTCAAGATCCAGTTGTGAACCAGACAGACACGGGCCTTCTCGATCCTTTAAGGAGCTTACGGTTCAGCCATGTGCATTATTAGCTTCCTAAAAGATGCCTAGATGTTACCCCTGGAACTTGATGAACTGACAGAGGGAAAAACAGCTCCCTCAAAAATCATTCTCAATCTAATAATTCACGGCTTGGAAGATGTGACATCTGGTGAGAGGATCCATGGGGTCGGTTTCATCGGACTACTGATAAGCTAACAGGAAGATCGGGAAGCAGAGGTATTAAGAAGATCTGGATACAGGGAAGAGGTAGGTTCTGGAAACTGAAGAAGTGATAGGCAGGTTCAAAGTACGAAGAACGCTGCCTGGCTTAGGCTGCCTGGAGCAATTCAGACTACTGCCCAAGCGACATCATAAAAGGTATCTTCTCAAAAAGGATCCAAATCCTAAGGCTCTAAAAGTTTTTCCCTAATCAACAATCTTCATAAATCACAGGCCACAAGCATTTGTATCTGTTGATGACACCTCAGCTATGTTTAAGATTAATGCAAGAGGCAAATGTTTATCCCAGAAGCTATGACTCACCCTTTGTGTACTGCAAAATCCTTTCCACCAGGACAGGGTATTTTGTGATGCGCTGAGTGACTAGCAGAATGCATTCTGGAATTCCTCGGCGTCGAGCCAGAAGATTACTATTTCGAAGCTTAAAAAAATATATATACATTTTTATGTACACAAACTGTATTTTCTTTTTAGGTCTGAGTTTAATAATACAAAGAATCTGCCATTGTATTGTTCTATTCAGATACAACGTAATATGCATTATCATTAATTAAAACTTGATTCATTGTCGGGGCGCCTGGGTGGCTCAGTCGGTTAAGCGACTGCCTTCGGTTCAGGTCATGATCCTGGAGTCCTGGGATCGAGCCCCACATCAGGCTCCCTGCTTAGCGGAGACCCTGCTTCTCCCTCTCCCTCTACCGGCTGCTCCCCCTGCTTGTGCCCTCTCTCTGTCAAATACATAAAGAAAATCTTTTAAAAAATAAAATAAAATAAAACTTGATTCATTGTCATTAAATTGTACACTTTGTCATTAATCTCTCAATAATCTCACTCTCAAAATTAAGAAGTTTCAAGTTACACTGATATATTTGCAGTTAATTCCAAAAGTAAGCAAGTTTCACTAAGTGTTAAGATTTATGAGAGCAAAAGTTCTGGCAAATATTCACAAATCAAAGTCACATTTTGAGTGTGAGTTTGCAATTAACTGTTGGTTTTTCTAACCAGTCTTCCTCTACATTTGTTATTATTCATCACAGCACTTACAGTTCCCTCTAATCAAGTCAATTTTTTTCCTAAAAATTTCATAGTATTCTTTAAGTTTTCAAGTTCTCAATACTCAGGTATGTGGTGTGGGGGAGGGGGAGTATCTCCTAACATTCTCAAAATAAAAGAAAAAATGTACAATCCAAGGAACTCTAAAGGACAAATTTCTTCAACACATAAGCTGGAACACCAAAAAATAAATAAAGGGATGGGGCACAATCAAATTAAAAGAGATTTAAAAGATACAACTCTGATACACAATATGTAAACTTTAGTCAGATTCTGATTTAAGCAATCCAATTTCCTTTCATTTTTTAGGGAAATCTGAATACTGACCAGCTGTCTGAAGATATTAAAGAATAATTCTTAATTGTGCTAATGTCAATGTAATTTTTAAAAGATGCATTGTTTAGAAATACATATTACATACATGTGAAATTACATGATGTTCTGGATTTGCTTCAAATTAATCCAGGGGGTGGGGTGGATTCTGTGTTTTCACTAAGGTTCTTCTGATTTATTACTTCTCAGGACATAAAACGACAACCCAGGATATTACAAAGGTGCTCAGAAGGTTGGAGGACACTTTACAAATATAAGATACAAAAGGAAATTACTTGGGAGAAATATTTTACCAAGACAGAAAAAGAGATTTTCCATCTTTGCCACAAGCCTATCTCTTTCTTTTCCTTCCTCTGAAAATCAGCACCTCGATGTGAAACTTGTTAAGGTCATGTAACAAGAAAGCATGGACAATTTCCCCGTGCCGGCTTACCACTTTGCGATAGTTTAAAAATACTTACCTTAATAAAATTCTGAAACTTTTTATTTTGCTGGAGTTCTTTAAAGAGGCTAACAGCTTCTTTGTGATGGCTGCAGAATTCTCCATATATTTTCTTCATTTGATTTGCATTTTCTTCTGAAAACTGAGAATGACATTTCAATGATGGTTTATAAATTTAATTAGTTCTAAACCCTGAAGAGAACATGCAATTTTCATATATTTCAATATATTTTTGGCAAATAAAGAATAAACATAAAATTTCTGAACACAATCCCTTCTTTTCCCCAGACACTTTTTAAATTAAACTAAGAAGTTGCCAAGAGGTAAGGGGAAGACATCAACCTATTGGGGTTATACTCTATTGGACTAATTCAATTATCACATAGCCAAATGAAAAACATTTGTTACCTTTTATTCTTTTTTAGGTGTTTGTGCAACTTTATCATTTCAACTTATTGTTTTATTACCTTTCTAGACTGAAGAAAAGCTATGTTGCAACATTTGGGGGTGCTCAAGGTTTGACCTCTCATGGGTTGACATTTACATTTGGTGAACTGACCATGTCCATGGACTCAGTCCTCAATTTGGAATTTGATTTTTGTCAATACATCACAAAAGGAAAGTCAGGTAAAAGGGAAAGATGAATAATCGGAATGCCAATTTATTGACTAATGGACCAAAGTAGAGATATGGGCTGGATATTTCAATAAGCTTGACTTGTGGAAACATCTCTGTAGAAACTTCTAGATGGGAACCAAATCAGATTAATAAGGTGGTATGGAGGACACAAACTGAATTACTTGAATGTCAATGTTTTACCCTCTGCCACATTCAATCTTATCGCAACAGAAACTAAAACACAGCCACCCTGCCCCTGACAAGTACTTCAACTTTACAACCCCATCTCTGATCTTTTCATCTTTGCTTACAGTTTCATCTATGCTGGGGGCAAGTATGTCTCAAGAGCTGATTCTTAAATTACCTCTGATTGCTAAAAACAAGACAAAAACCAAAACAAACAAAAACTTAGATACTAATCTAACAAAGTATACACAGGCCTTCTATGCTGACAACTATATAATGCAGGTGAAAAAAAAAATCAAAGATGTAAATCAAAGGAGAGATATATCACGTTCATAGATTGGAAGACCCAACATGGTAAAGATGTCAATTTTCCCAAACTGATCTACAGGTTTAACGCAATCCTCCTCAGAATCTCAACAAGTTTTTTCTTAAAAATACATACAGACAAGATTATTATACAATTTAGATGGAAAGATAAAAGAATAGCTAAAAAACATTTTGAAAAAAATAAAGTAGAAGGACTCAGTCTACTCAATTTCAAGATTTATTATAAAGCTACAATAATTAAGACTGTGTGAAAGGACAGACACATAGATTAGCGAAACAGAGTAGGAGCCCAAAATGCCCAGTGGATTTTTGACAGAGGAGCAAAAACAATTCAGTGGAGCAAGGATGGTACTTCCGACAAATGGCATTGGGGCATTAGACATCCATAGATCAAAAACAAAAAGTGAATCTTGACATGTGGCTCAGATCTTAAACAAAAATTAACTCAAAATGGATCACAGACTTAAATGTAAAACATAAAACTGTAAAACTTTTACAAAAATACATAGGAGAAAATCTTTTGAGATCTCAGGCTAAACAAAAAGTTGTTAGACTTGAAACCAAAACCATGACCTTTAAAAGGAAAAACTGAAAGAATGGACTTCATCAAACTTAGAGAATAAGAGAACAAGTTACAGACTTAAGAAAATGTTTGCAAATCACATAGCTGACAAAGGACTAGGATCTAGAATATATAAAGAAATTTCACTATTCAACAGTAAGAAAACAAACGATCCAATTAGAAAATGGTCAAAAGACATGAGCCAACCTTTTATCAGAGAGGATATACAGATGGCAAATAAGCACATGAAAGATGCGGGACATCATCAGATATGGGAGAATTATAATTTACATCACAGTGAGTTATCCGTATATGTCTTTCAGAATAGCTAAAATGAAAAATAGTGACAATGCCAAATGCTGGTGAGGATGCAGAGAAACTGGATTACTTGTAACTGTTGATGAGGATGTAAAATCATACAACCACTCTGGAAAATAGTTGGCAGTCTCTCACAAAATTAAGCATGCAACTACCATACAATCCAGAAATTAAGACACCCACATATTTATCCCAGAGAAATGAAATACACACACACACACACACACACACACACACACACACACACCTTTAAGCATATTTGTATCAATGAACTTAACTCCTCCATTTGTAGTAAATAAACCAACAGCTGAACTCTATTATTGTGTGCTACACAGTGAAATGGATTCAAAATCGGTCTTTTGGAGAAGATGGCATTTGGTATTTATCAAGAGGAAGTCAAACTAAGCTAACTAGGGATGCCTCTCCATGCCTTTCTCCAAGTGCTCCAAGGGACTGCAAAACATGGCATTCAAGCAAATTCCCTAGTTTTTTGTTCCTAAGTGACCCATTCATTCAATAAATATTTATGGGACCAAGCACTGTTCTAAGTGAAATTAGTTTGATGAATTATTAAATGAAATTCATTAAATGAAATTCATTAAATTAATGAATACATTAGTAATCAAATCAACAAGAATCCCTGCTTTACTGGGACTTACAAACTAGTGATGATAAAAAGCTTCCCCAGGTGTCACTACAGAGGTCTCAAGAAATCATATGCCTAACTCATTGTTCAGAGAGCAGATTTTGATTCAAACCTCAGTTAGGCTACTTAGGAGATAAGTGAACTTGAGAAAACCATTACCTCCTCCATGGCCCGGTTTCTGTATTCATACAATGGGAAAGATAATATCTACCTCATATAGAGAGTTGTGAAGGGAAAGGAGGTAGTATACATACAAGTACCCTGGAAAGTGCTCGCTCTATGAGGGTCACTGAATACATGTTATTTAACTTCTCTATTAGCATCTATATCACAGAAAACCCCTTGCAAAGGGATCAGAAGGCCAATACGAATTGTCAAAATTTTGTTTTCTCTTTTCTATTAGAAGAGTAGCACAGTCCATTCTCATGATGCTTCAAACATCCCAGGCACCTAAAAAGTGCCTCCTTTCAGTGACATTTACTGTGTTGTCCCCCAGGCAGGAACACTAAGGCTTTAATGATAACAGATCTTCCTCCCTCTTCCTAAGATGAACCAACATCCATCTTGGCGATAGTGGCATGACTACCACGGTTCCACGGGGGGAGCCCTGTTATCACAGAGCCACCACATCAAGAAGTCTACGCAGAATTTTCATAAGAGATTTAGATATGACCGTGACTTCCTGGTGGAGAGAGGGATGGGGATCATCCCACCAGGTCCTGAGACTCAACAGAAGTCAGTCACTGGCTGGTAAAGCTCTCAGCCACCAGGCACACAAAGGGGTATCGAACAGAAGAAAACCAACCAATCCCATCTGGCAGTAATGGTAAAACAATTGCAGTTCTTCATAAGCTTTTAACATTGTAGAGAGTCAGCAAACCTTTAGGTTTTTGAGGTTTGGGCCCTTAAACCTCCCTTACCTGCTGCACTAGAATATCTCCAATTCGGTTGATGATGAAATTCCTGTCATCACCAGCACAGGACTCCTGCCTTCGCTCCTTCATACTATAAAAGAAATGCCTATGGATTTCAAGTAACTCATCTAAGCAGGGGAAGATTTTATCCACGGTGCTGTGATCAAGCTGCAGCTCCTCCTTCATGCCTTTCCTGAAGATCTCAGACATGATGAGCAGGGTCTGGATATGATGCATCTCTGTTTGCATCAGCTCTGAAACAAACATGCAGAAAGAAGCTTGGACAACGAAGTACTCCAGTGACCTACATTAGCGGCTGAACACTGAATGTTATACAAATTAAAAAAAAAAAAAAAAGGAATGTTTATGAACAATGATATTCTTCCGCTATAAAAGTCAGCATTGATTCCAATTTCTCCAGAAGAAAACAAAGTGTGATGATCAAGGGACATTGTGGATAAAGTGAAAAAACAGCCCACAGAATGGGAGAGAGTCAGATCCTTCTTCAAGGCCTCCATGCTTGCTGTTCCAGCTGCCTGAGATGTTTTCTTCCCCAATCCACCTAGCTCCTTCTTATAAAGTCATCCAGGTCTCTTCGAATATTTCTTGTCTCTTAAGTCTCCTCCCCTGTATACCCTAACATTTCATAGCCCTCGTCCCCCTGTTTGATATGTATTTTTCTTTTCAGCACTTACCACCACCTACAACCTATTATGTATTCTACACATATCCTGGACTACACTGTAGGTTGTGTCCTCTGTCTTCCTACAGCAAAGTGAGTTCATGAGAGCAGAAAATCTGTACATTTTGCTCGCTGTTATTTCCCTGGTTTCCAGACTTAATGCCTGGCATACAACAGGTGCTAATATTTGTTGGAAAGTATACAGTATTTTATTTCTCAGAACCAAGATAAGTAGATGTTCTTATCCGTACTTCTAGATGAATAAACTGTGTCAAAAGGTTGTACATAACTTGCTCTAAACCTCAAAGCAAGTAATGAGGCTTCTTTGAAAGAAGAAAGGGAGGAGGGCAGTGGGCCAGCCTAGGGAGAGAGATCAGACTTCTTATGTGGGTAGAGTCAATAGACAGAAACTAGGGGAGAGGAACTTCAGATCTTAGCACAGATTAGTAGATTTAAAATGCAATGTCTATGGAAAGAGTTTCTAGAAAATGGAGGTGTTCAAGAAAAATGTGTATGATCAGGTTGCCGGGCTATGGCACTGATGATTCAAATACTACAAGGAACATGGAATCAGATGTTTTCCAATGACCTTACTTGGTTTTCAAATATCAATTTTTAATAAAGTGTGGCTGCCAATGACGCTAATTACTAAACTTCTATAGAAAAAGTAATGCTGGCATTTCCAGTAAAAGGACTGAAAAAAAATTTTTTAATGCAAGAAAAATATCTCAGAAGGGACTTGCATCCAGAGTATAAAAACAAGTGTTACAACTCAACAGTAAAAAGACAAAATGAACAAAAAAACCCACTTCAATGGGGGAAAAGATTTGAACAGATGTTTCTCCAAAGAGATCTACGAATGACCAATGAGTACATGGAAAGATGCTTAACATCATTAGCCCTCAGGAAAATGCAAATCAAAACGAAAATTCACACACACTAGGCTAACTGGAATAAAACAGGTGGACAATAAAGAAGTGTTGGTAGGGATGTGGAGAAAGCAAAATCCTCAGTATATCACTGGTAGGTGGGTAAAATGGTGCAGCTGCTTTGGAAAACAGTCTGACAGTTCTTCCCATGGGTTGAATATAAAGTTACTATGTGACCCCAAAAGTGGCAATAGTCCAAAATGACCATCCACTGATAAAATGACCATTAAATGATAATTAAATAAAACATAGGATATTTACAGTAAAATAATTTACAGCCATAAAAAAGAATGAAGTATTGATATACAACACAGATGAACCTTGAAAACAATACGCTAAGCGCAAGAAGCCGCCGTATATCGTACAACTCTATTTATGCCAAATACCCAGAGGAGGAAAATCCAGTGGGACAAGCAGATGAATGGCTGCTGGGGCTAGCGGGAGAGAACACAGAGAGTGAATGCTAAGGGCACAGGGTTTCTTTCTGGAGGAATGCAGATGCTCTGGAATTAGATGGTTGATGGTTGTACAACTTCATGAACATACTAAAAACTACTAAACTCTACACTGTGATAGAGTAAATTTTATGGTATATGAATTCTATCTCAATTATAAAAATGCATCAAGAGAGGAAATAATTCATGATTTGTGGGAGAACCATAAGTACAATTCTAGATTAGTATTTTGGACTCAGATATTAGGAAGACTCTAAAATATTAGCCATGGAGGGTAAACAAATCTCAATTTAGCTTTATTATTTTATCATAAACAAAAATCTCTTTGACCCACTAACTTCAAGTTATTCTTTCCTACCATGTTTTTCGCACCTACTCTGTACTAGAAGCACTTATTCATATGATTCATTTAATCCTTTTATCTAATTATCCATTATGACCCAAAACATAGTAATGATTTTTCTCATCCTTTAAAGAAAGACAACGAAGGGGCGCCTGGGTGGCTCAGTTGGTTAAGTATCTGCCTTCGGCTCAGGTCATGATCTCAGGGTCCTGGGATCGAGCCCCATGTGGGGTTCCCTGCTCAGCGGAGAGTCTGCTTCTCTCCCTCTCCCTCTGCCGCTGCCCCTGCTTGTGCTCATTCTGTCAAATAAATAAGATCTTAAAAAAAAAAAATAAAGACAATGAAGAGAAGAGTGAAGAATTTCCTTTGGAATACAAGGCCCTCTAACCCCAAAGGCCATGCTGTGAACTGCACAACATGATAATTCATCCCAAATGGGTTAGATTATTTTTAATATATGAAATCAAGAAGTAAGTGAAGAACAATTACAGTATAATACAAACTACATGAGAAATAAAAGGGACGGCGTCTTCCCACCTATACAGCCCTGGACAGATTTCAAACCAGGCTTGTACATCATCCCATATGACCTGCCTAACCACCAACGTGAGAAGGTGAGAAGGAATCCTTGTCACCATGGACTTTGTGGCCCATACCTGCAAACAAAGAACTAGTAAAAACTAAGAGTGAGTCCCATCTTTCAAGTAGGGTACCTTCTTGGAAGCACTTCTGAGGATCTACTTTGCATTTTAAAATTGTTTCAACTTCATTTTTCTCTAACCAGTTGATAATTTAACTTCCCCTAATTCAGACTGCCTCTCTCCCAATAGTGGGAAATAGTAAAATCTCAGAGTTGAAATTCACACTTAGGAATGCAGAACACAGGCCCACATTGCTCTGATCCAGGTGTTGCCCATCCCACTGCAGTCTACATGAAGGGTACCTGATGGTGCATGCAGGCAAGCTGCAGAGCTATGTACCCAGCAGCGCTGTCTGCCCTACATTAAAATATGTGAAAACTTACAGTGATTCTCAGAAGAAGTATAAGCCATGTGTAAGTAAACTTGAAAAGGATCTGAGAAATAAAATTCGCTTTGTATCACGTACATACAACGCTTCAATTAAGCCTCACATTTTAAACGTGAATATCATTATCCACATTTTAAAGACAGAGAAACTAAGATCCAGGTGAATTAAACCATTTGTCTGAGATCAAGTAACTGGAAAGGACTGAGATTTGAACCCACGTCTGTATGACGGCAAATTCCATGCTCTTTCCCCTATACCACCCTGCTTCAAGCCCAAGAGCATATTTTAAATGCTTACCGAAAATGACATCTTGTCTTTTGATGACATCTTTCTCCTGCTTACTGCAAAATGAGGGATCCACCACCAGACTCCAAGATTCTGCTTCCAACTCCTGGGCGTCACTGCTGAGGTCACTCCACAGAGAAGAATCCACGACATCTAGCGTGCGGGTGGAACACAAAAGCCAGAAGTGGAATAACACAAAACAAAGGCCTTTCCAAGTACCCATGTCTACAGATTCATCACACAAAATAAACCTGCTTTGAACACAAAAACAGCTAAGCCAAAATACTGTTGATGTGGGGCAGAAACATCTAGAAACCAAACTGGTGAAAGGATCCAAATCAAGGCAGCTTGCAAGAAAACAAAGAATCATTAAAAGAGTGATGGTGTGTATGTCTAAAAAAAAAAAAAAAAAAAGACATTTAAAGATTCTTCTGTTTTGGCGTGGTCTATTTTAGTTCTTTTATTTTTGGTAAGTTTTTGAGTCCATAATGTGCTTACAGAATCTTGAACACACACTACCTTTTGCCCCAGGTTACTCTGCACTCTTTACTCAAATCTGAGTTTTGTACTTGTCCACCTGATTTGCTCTTGACTTGGCTCGCTGTCCTTAATATAAACAAGAAAGCAGGGTACAAGGGCTCAAGTCACAGGTGAGTACAGATTTTTTGACAGAATTTGATATCACACACACATACTCCTTCCAGGAAAACTAAATCCTATTTGTCCAAACAGCACTCCTGAGAGAGAGTCCAGCCCAGAGGAGTCAGCATGAGAGGACAATGGATTGAAAGACTCAAGTTTAAAATAAAAGCAATCGATTCCGGGGGAAGAGTCCACCCCTCACCTTACTGCTCTCCTTTTCTCTGGTCCTCCTTCACTTATTGATACAGCTTGGATACAACACGCAGTCCACCAGATTAAATCCTATCCTACAAAATATGCTTTTTAAAAAATGCTTTTATTCCCCTAGAAGTAGGGGGCAACAGATGGGGATAAGTATCTCAGAAATCTAGGCAAGCCCAGTCTTAACTAAGTGAAGTACGTATTTTTAATATATGATCCTTACTCCAATTCATCAGTTCTAAAACCTTATAAACAGTAAAAAGCACACGATGTATCTCATTCTCTTATTTTCATGCCACATGTCTATTTCATATATCATACATCCTTGACCACTACCTGGGAGTATTCACTGAGGCTAAATTTTCATTTATCAAAAGAACCTATACCAAAAAGACACCATGAAACAGAATTCTTTAAAACACACACACACACACACATATAATATGTTTGATCCTTCAGAAAATATTCCTTCTGGCAATTCCTCCCAGAAACAAAAGTGTCTTCTCCTCACCTTCCACTAAGAAGGACTCCGTGGAGGGAGAAGAGCCCATGGACTGTAGCAGCTCATCGGAATGAGACCTGCTTCTCCAGGTGTTCCCGTCACTCTCACACTCCAGGGTTGGCCCCGACCTTCTGAAGCCGGAGGGAAGGAGGGAGACGAGTCAGTTCCAGCAGTGGCTCGGAGACGTGAAGGCTCAGAGTGGTTTCTCATCTTACCTTTCCAAGGCAGTGCCCGGAACACTTCTAGACAAAGGATGGGCCTGTGTGGAAGCTTCTTTTCTCCCGGTGGGCAATCCAATAGGCATGGAGGAAGAAGGGTGCAACCAGGGACCAGGTTGTGGGATGTCTCGCAATGAAGAGTCTAGAAATAAGAGATGGGCACTTCATGCGGTTTTCACAGAGGGCAGTAATTACAAGGAGTCACTCAAAAGCCAAGGAGCGAAACACTGGAATGGCGGCTGCTAATATGTCGCATACCCAGCCTTGACACCAGTCTCCTTGCCGCCTCCTGACATCTGCTTCAAATGTCCCTTCCATTTCACACCCTCCCAATACCCATGCAGCAGGCCTGCTTCAGCACAGCCACTTGGAGACTGTGGGCGGCTGGGATTACACAAACAAGAAGATGGAATGGGGAAACACTGAGAGAGCTTTCCCATAAACCACTGCTTGTACTCCTTCCAGCCAGCTTTAAATAGATGCAAGGTGTTATTAGTACTATTAGTAGAAGGCATATTGTATGTTTCAACAATCATACACACATACACACAGAACCATGTCAGTGGACTGGAATGATGCTGGGGAGTCTGTTCTTTAGGGGGTGAGAACTTCAGGCAAATGAAACCTGCAAGTCAAGCTGAGCTCTTCTCTCTCACATACTGAAAACTAAAGGGTGCTTCAATACCTTTCTGGTTTCTTCCAAACTTCTTCTCAACACTTTCTTCTAAATCGTTACGGGCATATATGCTCTTATACTTGAGGTGTACCATACATGACCCTCAGGAAATGTTTCAATCCTACAGTATCAGAGATAGAGCACACACCTTCTCAAGCAGAAGAGAATCAACACTTACATGGAACCCCGGGATATTACAGAGGATTTTATACATGTATGATTTGGTTTGATTTTCATGACTCCCAGAGAAGGAATTTTATCAATTATAAGGTCCTTTTATTTTCATGCCGAACCTTATGAAATTGACAAGCACCTCCCAACTACAATCAAAGGGACTTCTGTCCAGGCAGGGGTGTAAACGAAGTCACAGTTGTGACTCTCTGCACTAGCTCAACCTGTTCAACATCACACCCAATCGCATAGCACCATGAATCTGCATACTGTATTGTCCTGTGATTCAAGTGGTTTTGGAAACACTGGTCACACTGTTAGAGCATTCAAATGAAAAGTGACCACAAACTTAAAAATGCCTTCCACATGGCAAGCAATGCCACATTTGAGGCAGAACAAATTGCAAAGTCTCTCACAACAAACGGGAGGATTTTGAAACTTAGGAGATGATGGTCCCTGGTTCTTGCATGCAATGTAAACTACTGTCAAAAGCTTCCAATTAGTGCAAAGAAGAATTGTTTCATATGAAGCAATATGTAATTCAAGGAAAAACAGAAGCACCAAGTTTAACAGTAGATGAGAAAAACACCAGGTTGCCTTGAAATATCACTGTCATCCTAAAGGAGCTGATGAGATCACAGCCTCAAGCCCAGCTAATAAGCAGGACCAGGTCACTATGATAATGGACATCAGGGACTGTAGACTCCAAACTTCAGGATTTTGTCCCTAACTCTGATTCTGAAGAAGCATGTGATAGGTATTTGTGTAGTTAAGTATGTGTTAGTGCTGGGAAAACAAAGTTATGGACACTTCATGTCGTGTTCTCTTTTCCCCCAAAGGTTGTTATTAAATCAGTAGTGTATATTACACTAGATCATGTCTTAGAATTGAGGCAATATCCTAACACATCCCCCCTTATAGTCCTCTTAAAATAAAATATCATATAGTACATCTAGCACAAAAGCTATTAGACTGGCATAGAATTTTATACCATTCTTGACCTCCTTGTGTAAGCAAATATTACACTAATCATGTGTTAGGAAAGAAGAAATATTTGGACAAAGGAGAAAACAAAAGGAGTAGGTATTTCACATTGGAAAAAAAGTATGGTATGTATGAAATTGCCATTTCCACGTCACTTACTTCCAAGGATGGTCTGCGGTTTGTTCTTGTTGTATTTCTCTTGGAATTTCTGGTAAAGAACATTAGAAACACGTAAAATGAGATTAAATTCCATCTGACTACAAAAATGTCCACCCAGTTACATAGGATTCTTATCGATATCATTTTTGTTATCTTATTTCAAACAAAGAAATATTTAAAGCAAAAGGCATTAAATGCACTGAAGAGGAAAATGGCATGATAATGAGATGTGCAAGCTGTAAAGAAGGCGTGCCTCATGAACACATATCATGAATATCCCAGCTCTGTTACAAGTCTTTGGGGAACCAGAAATCTCCATCTCATGGGTCCAGACCGCAGCTGAGAGAGGAGCCCCTATCAGCACTGCCTTTCTCCTACTTGTTCTTCCTACTCTTGGCTACCCCTTCTGCCTACCGGCCACAACACCCTGAGGTATTGAAACATCACCCATAACTACGTGACCAGACACAAGATCTGTTTCAATTGGCACAGAAGTTGGAGACTCCAAGGTTCCCTCTGAAGCGTCATCATGCTCACTCGCATACATTTTGGACGTGACTTTAGCGTGGGAAAGAAAGGAAGAGATGTGACCAGATGCATCCATTTTCTCAAGCCCCCTCCCAATCTCAGAGACCATTCCTTTATTCCAGGGGACCTCACAGTGTGGTCCCAGGACAGCAGTACCACCTGGGAACTTGTTAGAAATACAAATTCCTGGACCCCACCCAGATCCTACTGGGTCAGCAAATATGAAAATGGGGCCCAGAAATCTAGTTTTCCCAGGTCCTCCAGGTAATGTTGCTATTTGCTGATGTTTGAGAATTACCACTCTAGGCTTCATATACATACACTTGAGGTCCACACTGGTAAACCAAGCAGTTCTCAGTGGAAAGACTAACCCACTTATACCTTATAACACAGGCGGCCATGTTTGAGCTTTTCCTATTTCCAAAGGTGGATAGTTCAGGAAACAACTATGCACCCTGAACATGTGTGTTTTTTTTTTTTTAATCACTATAATGATCACTTTAAAAACAAATATAGACAGTAATAAAAGAATAAAACCTAAACAGATAACAGAAAGCAACAAAGCTACATATGCATAGGTAAAAACAAATGACAGATTACCTTGGTACACGGAGGGGCGGCGTCCTTACAACCCTTGTGGACGTTTGCATTACAGTCTGAAAGACAAAAATGAGGAAGACAGCACTGTGCTTTTACTGGTCATCATAAAAGTAGCACACAAAAATATTTAGAAAACATAAGGAAAAATATCTAGATCACATGCAGTCCCACCCTTGAGCACAAGCACATGGTTAATATTTTCATTTCCTTGGAGAGATTTTCCCCCTTCTGCACAGAGTCTTACCAATTACGAAACCTGCAATCATGCATGATAGACACTTCTGTGTCTGCCTGAGAACTCATTTACTACTATATGCCCTGCCCTGCAAGGGATTTCTGATATCTGGCTGGTGGCAACTGCCCATTCCCGCACCAGGGAGAATGCCTTGCAAGACGGAAAGAAAGAAAACAAACTCATAACAATGCTGAAAAAAGTCCTGTCAGGCTCCAGGAGGAATTCCTGCTAACTTCAGATAGCCACATTAAAAGAGACAAGTTGGCCGCTTGCTTGTCTTCCTCTACACAACACGTGGCCTCAATTTCACTAAAAGAATGGAAGAGTTTGCCTGCTCCTTTCTGCCCCCGGCTCAGAGATCCAGGCTGTCTTCACAGAAAGCCGCCCCTGTGCGTGGGGACTGCTTTTTGCCGGGCTGTTGTCTTTCTGCCCTCGATCCCCACCAGCCTCCACACCGCCGGCCATGCTGCTCTCGTCTCACCCACCTCCACACAGTAAAGGGGGGAGCCTGCAGCTTATCACAATTTTCATCAGAAAGAATCCTTCCTCGTGGGTAGAAGGTCCCATTTAGGTCGATCCCAGCCGCAGTGGCAAAGTGCCTATAACCCACTGAGAAGCTAACTCAACTTCATCCCGCTGTAGGTCTACAGAGGCATTTTAGCCAATACCTCAATGGCTAATGAGCAGAGGTCAGGATTATCCACGTGCTGGTCCTGCTGGCAAATGTGGAAATCAGACTGCTCTCTCCTCATTGCAGAACAAGTGAATGAAAGGAAAAGGGGAAGAAGTAGAAACTATGAGATAACACAAAGTTAGACAGAAAAGTCACAGGAAAAGAAAGCCACTGATGATTATTAACTCTAGAAACAGAGAGGAAAAACTTAGATATTTGAAATGTATTTTCCTTCAGAGACACAAAATAGACATAAAATAGGACCAAAAGGCCACAAAGGGAGTAGAGGACCTGATATTAGGCCAGCACGATAAGAGGGAGATGGAGCTTTGGGGGACAAGAAAGCAGAACGTGGACCCAACGGAGAAAAATCAATTTAACCAAAATATCAAAGCAGCACTGGGAAATTAAACTTGAAAGATTCCCCCCTGAATGTAGAGAAAAAGGAGGGTATAATTATAAAGTAGAAGATGTCCTACAAAAAAAGGTAACAGAGATCACACTTCTCCAAGGAAGAAATCAGAAAAATTACATCAGAAGCAATAGTCAAAGCTACAATGGACAAAACTTTTATCGAACTAAAAAAGAACTACAAAAGGCAAATCAAAAGGTCTCCCTGTTTTCTAGGAGTTAAACGACACCTATTCTGTAGACATGTTCTGACGGTATCTGTATGACTGAAAAATTTAAAGTTCTCAAGCATCTAGGCAGAACAGGTTACCAACAAAGAAATAAGGTCAGACAAGCCCCCAAACTTTTCTATTGTAATATTCAATGCCCAAAATTCATGGACCAATGTTGACAGGATGTTTGTGGGAAAGATATTGGCCTAGGAATTTATTCAGCCAGATAACTCTTTTTTGTGTGTGAAAGAAGGAAGAAAAGATATACTACCTCCTTAGAGACACAGGTTTCAGAAAACAGATCAGTCCAATAACTCTTTTGGAAAAAATGATTTACCTGAAATCCTACTCAAGACTATTATGAGCAGAATCAAAGTTAAGAGTTCAAGAATCAATCAGCTTTATTTTAAAAAAGAAAAACAAAGAGAAGAAAGCAATAAAACCAGCTAAAGAATCATATCCAAAAAATTTTTGTAAGCAGAGATAGAGAAATGAATACAAATATCAAATTCTTGAAACGGAACACTATTTTTCAAAGATTAAACATACAACATAAAAATAGTAATTTAATAGCTTAGTATACCAATAGATTCTAGGGAAAAAAAGGGTAAATATAGGAGAAATTTAAGAATATTCACGTATAGGGGCACCTGGGTGGCTCAGTTGGTTAAGCGACTGCCTTCGGCTCAGGTCATGATCCTGGAGTCCCGGGATCGAGTCCCACATCGGGCTCCCTGCTCAGCAGGGAGTCTGCTTCTCCCTCTGACCCTCTTCCCTCTTGTGCTATCTCTCATTCTCTCTCTCTCAAATAAATAAATAAATAAAATCTTTAAAAAAAAAAAAGAATATTCACGTATAAGCCTTAAAAGTTACCACTAGTTGATACTACAAGAGCTTATCTTGCCAAGTCCCTGAGAACATAAAAACCAACAACGCATGGTATAAATAGCTAAATCAGACATCAAGGAAAAGAGCAAAGAACTATAAAAGATAGGTGACAGCTGTAAAATTAAATGTAAATAAGAAAAAAAGTCTTGTTATAAAATAGTATCTCTCAGTTACAGATTAACTACAGGTAAATTAAAGACATATGCCCCAAATTAAAAACACAGAAATTAAAAAAAAATAATAAAAACACAGAAATAGGGAAAAATACAAAGAAAAGGAAAGCAAGAGGAATGTTAATTTTAGAGAAGGTAAAAATCAATGCCAAAGGCAATGAATGAAGGGTAATTTTATGTTTACGAAAGCTAAATCTGCAATTAAGCTGTGATTTGTGAACTTCTGTGCACCCAGTAATGTAACATCTAAATATAAGCAGGGAAATCTATCTATAAACAAAAATAATTTTATAGAAATATAGTATTTATAAAAAACTAGAAACTCAGATTTTAACAAAGAAGAATACGAACACCAGAATTTTGAATACCTATATTACGTTTTGTTTTCTATCATGTTAAGATTAGAAATAGTAACCTTCATAATTAAAAACAAAAATACACGCATAAAATAGGATTTACCAGTAACAGCTGAGTTTACATGTCAAAATCTGCCCCATGTAAAAAAGCTTAATAACCAAAGTTTAAACCCGCAACACTCCTCTTCTTAAAAACTATGAATCTTAAAACTTTTTTAAAAACTGTGCGTTAAAGAGGAAACTTTACATATACTCATACCGATGCTAGAATGTAAGACAATAATCTAAGATGTGGACAGTGTTGGGGTGCCTGGGTAGCGCAGTTAATCGTCTGACTGCTGATTTCTGCTCAGATTATGATCTCAGGGTTGTGGGATTGAACCCACACAGCCAAAAAAAAGATGTGGACAGTGTTACATGCAAAAGAATGCCACCGACCACATTATTTGTTGTGGAAAAAAATGAGAAAAAGTTAAACGTACACTAAGTAAGGAGTAATTAAACACATTTCATATCAAATAAAACATGAGCATAAATAGCTAACGAGAATGAACTCCATTAAAATATGAATAGCCATCTTCTCTAGTTAGTAAGATTTGGGATAATTTTAAATTTCTCCTTAAGCCTTTTATCTTTTATGAGTCCTATTGCATTTAAAAAAAATGACTTTTTTTTTAAAGATTTTATTTATTTATTTGTCAGAGAGAGAGCACAAGCAGGGGGAGCGAAGCAACAGGCAGAGCAGAGGGAGAAGCAGGCTCCCCACTGAGCAAGGAGTCTGATGTGGGACTCGATATCAGGACCCCGGGACCACGCCCTGAGCCAAAGGCAGCCGCTTAACCAACTGTCCCAGTAATGACTTTCTTAAAAGCCAAATACATCCTCCATATTTTCAGCCATTTCTGCCTTCCACTCAAACTTCCATGGCCATCCACTTGACCAACTTTTCTGTGAACCAACATGTTCTGTGCTACACTACAGTTTACCTTTCAGTGAGCCCACCTCCCTCCCTGCGAACCCCTGCCCCAGTTTTCTGTCTGTCGTTAACTACACAGAAGTGCCCAAGGGCTGGGCTTTGTGATAGCTGCTGCAGGGGATACAGAAGCATCACTGTATCATTTTAGTCCTTGATTTTAGGGCTCTATTTTAGTAGTTAAATATCAAGAGGTTGTCCATAATCCAGTATGAAATGGAAGAGGATAAAGAGATCATACATGTGGTGCACAAAAATTCTGGACACAGTGGTCAGGGAAGACCTCCCAAGATGAGGTAAGAAATCAAGACAGATGCAGAAGAGTTGGGAGAAATGAAGAGGAGGGAGATCATCAGAAGCAAAGGGTCAGAGACGGGAGAACACACTCAGTGGGAGGGAAGGACAACATGCCTGGCAAGGCCTCTGGCTGTAAACCAAGGCTGAAGAGGGAACCAACTGTAGGACCATTTGGCACAGAGGGCACCTAACGCATCTCTCTGCAAAGTGTGGGCTTAGTCCAGGAAACAGAGAGAGAAAGGTCCTTAAGTGGATGTGGGGAGATGACAGCAGTGTTTGACAAAGACTAACGTGGTACAAGTACTTATTCAGAATAAAGGAAGTGAAGGAGTGAATGGTGCTGAGTCGGGGGGCGGACAACAGGGAAGAGGGATAAGCATGCCCAAGGTGTGAGCTTGCACCATTAACACAGAAGGAAGGACAGCCCTTTGGCATGTGGATGGTGAGGCTGGTTTTTGCCTTGTTGGTCTGGGAGACCAGAAGTCTCTGGGAGATGCTGGCCACAGATAGGGTTGCTCTGAGTCACTGTGTGAGCCAAGCACAGGGTGGTCAGGAGAGGGCTGAGAACGTGTTATCTGAACAGACCTGAAGGAGGGGAGGGGGCCATCAGTCCCCCTGGCTGATCTGAGGGAGGAGCATTGCAGGCAGAAGGAAGAGCCAGGAAAGGCCTTCTGGCGGTAGCATGTCCGACCCATTGAGAGAACAGCAAAGATGCCAGAGCGGCTGGAGCAGGGGGAGGAAGGGGCAGAGGACAGAGGGGGAGACAACAGGGGCTCGCACCCACTCTCGGGGCTTCTGCCGTCCTCGGGGGTTGACAGGAAGCCCTGGAAGATCTGGAACACGGGGATCTGTGCCTTCACAAGCTCACTCGGCTGATATTTTGAGAACAGATGCTTTTAGAACTGTGCCATTTGTGCTAAAAGTACAAGGAAACCAGTTAGAAAGCTATTGAAATGGTGGCTTTAGCCCAGGGTGATAGCAGCAACAGTGTGAAAGGTGGCTGGCTTTTGCACATGTTGGGAAGACTGAGCCAAGGGGAGTTCTGAAGGACTCCACGTGGGATGTGAGAGAGAAAGAGGCGTAAAGAAAGACCCCAAGCTCTTTGCCATGAGTATGTGACTGGCGTGCTTGAGCTGCCATGAACAGAGAGGATCAGCCTGCATGTGGGCACAGGGGTGGGAAAGCAGAGCTCCACTTTGGACATGCAACTTTTGAGAAGCTGTTTAGATGCCCCAGTGGAGACATCAAGTAGGCAGTGAGATATGCAGGTCTGCGGTTCTGGGCGCTGTCACTTATGGACAACAAGCACCGACTCTAACCATCACGGGTCACTGCTCGGTGAGCTGTCAAATCACACATGCAGCGCTACAGTTAGGGTTTGTGTAAAGATGCTTAACAACGGCCCTACTCTCCAGGGGCCTGGGTGGTACAGTCAGTTGAGCATCTGACTCTTAGTTTCGGATCAGGTCATGATTTCAGGGTCATAAGATTGAGCCCCACATCGAGCTCCATGCTCAGCACAGAGTTGGCTTAAGACTCTCCCTCTCCCTCTCCCTCTGTCCCTTACTCCCACTAAAATAAATAAATAAATCTTTAAAAAAGCATAAAACAAAGAACAATGGCCCTACTTTCACAGAGCTTACTGTCTGGGGATGCAAAATGCAAAGACAGCACACGCTGGGCCCAAGAACTTACTGGAACACTGGAATGACTCCTTCCCCAGGAGCGTTTTATCACAAACCGAACACTGTAGAACCCCAGAGAATGTTCCAGGGACAAACTGATGGCGGCTCAGTTTCTCTTTGTCTTTGACATCCTTGCTTTTTGTCTTCAGATACAACAGCAACAGCCAAGTGGGGAGAAATGAGAAAAGACAAATGCTGAGAGCCAAAGTACTTACGGAAGCCATACAGAGTCTCTACATTTTCTGTCTGAAGGTAAGGACTGCACGCGGAGGAGTGCAGGAATGCCAGAAGGAATCATGGGCAGCCTACCGTGTCTCATAACAAATGTAGAGGTCTCCGAGTACGTGTGTACAAAAATCTAAGATCAGTGACTTTAAAGGGCAAGTGGAAACCATACTAACTGCCGAAAAACAGAACCAGCTACATTTTAAACACAGTGGGCACAGAACTTTCATTACCTTAGATTTATTCCGAGGGCTTGTCATCCTATTCATGAGGAAGCTGAAAGTTCGGCTCACTTTGTATTTTTCAGACTCTGACTTGGCAGGTATAATGTATTTATCCCATTCTTCTTCCTGAATTCTACAAAAAAGAATCTGTTACCATGGCTTACCAGGACTTAAAGAGGGAATAAAAAAACAACATATATAATACACACACACACACACACACACACACACATATATATGCACACACACGTGTGTGTATATACACTTTTTTCCTCAGATTTTAATGGTTATTCTAAAGATAAAGATACAAGTTACTAAAAATGTATCTTTTTTTTGAGGAAGAAGGAATTTGTTTATTGAGGGTAAGAGGGTGCAAGCAATATAAAAATCAAAAGCTTATCTGATTTTTCTTTCTCTGCTTCTCAAATGGGGGTTGGATTTTATTTGTACATTTTCTGAGGGTCCCGATCTGCTCATGGAATCCTTTATACAGGGGGAAGCTGTGGGACAGATTCCTAAAGAGACCCTTCGGGAGAACTCTCATTGGGCGGGCGGGAGTGTTGCTCATGTTGCCTACTTCTTTCCCTTCTGCTTCATGTGTATTACAAAATAGTCATTGCATGCGATGGTGAGCCCAGCAATTAGCAAGAAGAAGCTCTGGAAGCCCACTTTGCCGTCTCGGCACTGGTCCAGGTCCTTCATTATTTTGTCCACGGCCAGAGGGTCTTTTTGATTTTCCAAAAATCCAGGGAACTCCTTTTCCATGAGTACTCTCAGGTCCTCCTTTGTTAAGTAGCCTTCATCCCCAGCAAACTTGTGAAACATGAACATCATGGTTTCCATGGCATGTTCCATTTGAGATGGCATTTTGGTGAGGTCTGTTGAAACCTTGGCCTGAGGCGCGGCGGGGACAATTGGCTGGCTGGGACACACGGCCAGTCTACTAAAAATGTATCTTATAGATGGATAACAGATGGATGGATGATAAAGCAACCATCTCACAATGTTATCAATTATAAAGTCTAAGTGGTAGACATGGGTATTCAGCATATAATTCCTTCAACTCTTCTGTAAACTTTAAATTTTTCATAATAAAATACTAGAGAAATAAAGGAAAACTTAGAATTTTACTCTGCAAACACTCATCTCCCTATTTACTATGCCAACAGAAATTTCCAAGGGCACAGAGAAGGAAAATAACCAGTAATAGGAAACTGGATTTTATTTATTTTTGGAACACAGAGATAATACTCAGAAGATACACATTTCCTTTGATAACACAGCCTGAGAAACAGGCTGCCTGGCTCTTGGTTCAGTCTTTCCCACTCAACCAGGCTATTTGCAATCTGAGACTCCCTAGGTTGTAAAAGAGAGAAGGCTGTTGAGACTTCCCCACAATAAAAGGCAAGCTAAAGATAATGGTATCAAATCTGTGAACACACTGAACATTTATTTTCCCCTAAGCCATATAATCATTCTTTAGAAAAAAACAAGTCCTATCTATGACAAGTTCTATTTCCTCTGAAACTTTCTGATAGCCTTATATTTCTAACATTATCACAAAAAGACAGAGAGAGACAAAAAGAAAGAGAGAGAGAATATATTAAAGATCAACCAAATATCATGTAAAACCAAGTAACACTTCTGTGGAACATTCTATAACCAAAGTCTCTTCCACTTCCCAAACTTCTCATTCATCCACATTAGATGAATAACATTCATCTCTGGGATATACTTTTCAAAAGCTATCATATTACTGATAAGCACCAAAATATATGATCACATTTTGTGACAATGAGTCCAATGACAAATCCTAGGACTTCAGTTTTTTTCATCTGATTAATGATAGGTTTAGACTTACAATTATTTCTAAGGCCCCTTCCCACACTTAAATATAATATGTACTTACCCGATACATATAAAATGGAATTTTAATTTAGTTATTTATATTAGATATAGATTATTAATATAATTATTTGTGTAAAATAATCGAGAGTTCAAACCTATGAATGCATTTAGAAAAGATGATAAATGGCTTCAGAAGTGCCTCTTGGTCATGCAGATCTAAAGGCACAGGCAGGACAGTGTATGTCCTGCTAACTCAAATTCAGTATGATAAGTGAAAGTGGGTTTGCTACCTAGGGAAAACAGCTCAAAAAGCCGGAAAGGAAAGAGGACAGATGGAACTGAAGGTACCCTATGACTACTCAGAGTCACAAAAGGAGCTTATATACTTTGTTATTTCCTGTCTAGTTCCACAACCACCTCCTTAGATAACTGACTGGTTAATATATTTATAAATTTCCATACCTCTTGTTTCTTAAGCATCCTAATTTGCAAAACTCATGACGTATTATTCAACAGCCTCGCTTTTGGAATGGAGGGGAAAAACAAATTTGAGACCTTAGAAAGAATGGTCTCTGGAACACCTTCTGTGACCCCACCAAGTGCCTTCTAATGTCTATGTCAAGAACAGTCTGGTGAGGAGACCTCAGTCACAGAATTAAAGAATGCTAAGAAGTCCTCCCCGCTACCTACCTCCCAGCAGAAACACAACTCTACTCTCTTAAAGATCTTTAAAAAAAAAAAAAAAAAAAAGATTTATTTATTTGAGAGAGAGCACTAGTGAGCATGAGCATGAGAGTGCGAGTGGGGGTAGGGGCAAAGGGTGAGGATCTCAAGCTGACGCCCCACTAAGCACAGAAACTGACTGGGGACTCGATCTCATGACCCTGAGGATCATGACCTGAGCCAAAAATCAAGAGTTGAAGCCTTAACCCACTGAGCCACCCAGGTGCCCCTCTACTGTCTTAAATAAAAGAAAATTCTGTTTATCCAACTCTTTTCCCAATCCCCTATGCTACAGAAGACCATATTAAAAACAACGTTTCAGTTTTGATCTAAAACCTTTAAGTGGATCACAATTTTCCTATATCCTATATATTACTACAAAATGATATAAAATCACACCATTTAACTCTTTAAACTTAAAGGCTGAGAAAACCTGAGACATGACCAAGTAAACAAAAAAATACTGAAACACTCAATATTAAAAACTAAGAATGGTCATCCCACATGGTAGAAATGTGAATATTATGGACATGATCCACTGTCACATTACGAAAATGAATAACATAGTATAACCTCTGGGCAAATGTAGAAGGCTGGTTGATTCCATGTTTCAAATCTAACAATACTATATTCATCTATGTTACAATAAGTTACGTTAAGGAAGAACTAAGAAGGGAAAAATTGCCAACTAATTTCACAACAGATTTTAAAAAGCTTTTCAATTTATAAGAATCTGGAAAAAAAATTCATTCTTTTCAAATCCGAGAACAAGATACCTAAACTCTATCATCAATTTGATGACCAATGAAATCATCTTCAAAATAGTTTTACAAACCCCATTCCTCAGAGATTCTCATGGCATTACCTTTTCAGTGAAGATTTTAAGTATCTTAAGAATATGGATCCTTCTCATCTTAATCTTTAAACCTATAATATCTATAACTTATTTTTCAGAGAACTGAATATCTAAGTATTAAAAGGAATTCTCAATATCCAAACTGAAAATAGACAAATGAGACTTTTCTGGACATTCAGATGCTCATTTTTTAAAAAATAAATCAAGTAACAAATGTAATACATTTAAGACAGATAATGTCGATAAAAAACAGTCACGCCATATAATTGTTAAGAAGTTGGTACACCCTGTAAAAAACATTTTTTTAATTTAAAAAAGAAGTTGATACACCCTGAAACCAATACCACAATGTATGTTAACTAGAATTTAAGTGAAAACTTAAAACAAAGAATTATATACTTATAATGAAAGTATTAAACTGTATTTGTCAGCTACTGTATAAACTAACATTTTTGGAGAATTAAATACTACTATATTTTGTACTTAAAAAGAAATGATAGAGATGAAGTGTCTGTTCCTACAGAAAAGATCCTACAAAGTCTGGAGTGATCCCCCTTTTACCTGTCTGCATTCTTTCCCAGAAACTAAGTGATTAATATAAATAAGAGAATTCCAAAGAAGGCAGAGCCCTCAAGTTCAACATGACTAGCGCAAAGCATTAGCAATGGCCAGGGATCCTACTAGAACACCCAATAAGGTATTGTGCACAGACTAAATGAAATGAAAGATCTACTCTACAAGATACACCGGGGATATGACTGAGAAAGTCAGATGCTTTCAGGATGTAGACCAACACAGGCTAAAGAAGAGAAAAAACAGAAGTGACAAAATAAGAAATAAGAAAGGAATACTCCTTACACATACCATCCAAGTTAAAATATTTTGTAGGCTAATATTTAACCAATTACGACACTGGCTTTTTCAGTCTTAAGTCCCTCTCCTAATGGAGAAAAAATATTTTTGATTGAAAAAAAAATCTTTACATTAATCCATTACTTCTCCAATAGTTAAAAAGATAACAGGGAGAAGACTGTTAACCAAAATGATAACCGAGATGATGATCAAATTGCACAACTGAGTAAACTGCCTACATGAGTACCCAATGTACCCAGTGTAAATGTAAAGACACACAATAGGTCAGTTATTGCTGCTTTTGCTATCATCACTGTCCCCATCATGGCCATGTCCTCTTCATCATCATCCTATCAATAAAGGGTATCCTTAGTCTTCCTATTTGTATCACTTGAAAATTTCTATTCTGGTCTCAAACAAAATACGAATGAATGAACAAATGGAGGCTTTTTCTAAGTGATACTTTTTTTTTTTTTAAGGAATTAAAGATTTATTTATTTTTAGAGAGAGAGAGTGGGGAAAGTGGGGGGGAGAGAATCTTAAGCAGACTCCCCACTGAGCACGGAAACTGACCTGGGGCCTGATCCACATGACCCTGAGATCATGACCTGAGTCAAAATCAAAAGTCAGAGGCTTAACCGAATGAGCCACCTGGGCGCCCCTTTTTTTATCTAAAATTTAAAACAAAACAGTCCGTCTTGATATATATTAAAAAGTTCCAAAGTTTTAGCATTATTATGACCCACATTAAAGCCCTTTTCACTCTTTTTCACATTGTCTCCTCAAGCCAAACATTTATGTCATTTCTGGCACTGGTTTTGCTTATAACCCCAGGACTATTTCACAGTGTGACTTATGAGCAGTTACTCAAGACCAGTAGAACTCAACAATCCTGCCTGCTTGCTGGTCAGCTTCCCAAGCCTGACTCCAGCAACAGTTTTGCCTTCTGGGGAAAAGAGAAGCTGAGGTTTCAAGCTTTCAGATCTGCCTGTCAACCAGAAAACTGTGAATGCTTAAAATACTTTCTCTATCACTTATTCTTTCTTTCAAAGTTAACCAAACACTCTAGGCAATATTCCATAAGGAGATATAGCAGAGGTAGTTACGTACTTTCTACATTGGATCAACCGGGGGCCTGTTCCCATAGCAAGTCTTCTTGTCATGGCAGGCAGACGCAGCAAGAACCTAATGCCTTTCTAAAGCAGGTGATCCTCACCCTGTTGCTCTCATTGGTCCAGAACATTGGAGGTGTTTGTCTTTGAAAATAACCCAAAAGAGAATACTCTGTCCCCAGTCCTGAGACCTGCACATCTGGAGACTCACAGAGCAGGCTGTCATACGGATCACAGAGGGAGCAAAGCATTCAGGCAGGCTCATTACACAGAAACCTCTCACAAACTATTGAACAGATCTCAAGATTCATGTGCAAATATTTCCAAAGATGGCAAGCAGACCCTCAGGAAAACTGGAACAGTTAAAATACCTTTTTTCTCTTGGTGGTTCCGGTAAGCTGTAAGCTCTTTGCTCTACAAGACACAGAACAATAAAATGAAAACTGAGGCAGACAAACTAGCAGTCATGTGTTAGTCTAAAATGCACACGCTCAACCGTATTTTATCATTATTCACACCAGCAGTTAGAAAATAATGAGAAAACAAGTCATTTTATGTAAGCAGGGCATTGCTCTGGGTATCTTTATCATCGTCCCTAGTTTGGAGAGAACGGGAGGAGGCCACTATGTGGCAACATTTAATGACTTTATGAAGTTGGCATCAGCAGGAGGCAGCAAACATTTTCAGCATTGCAGAAAATTAGTTCTGTCATTTTGGATATTTCTCATTAGAGCTTTCATCCATTACTTGTAATACTAATTCATTCCCTAACATACAGAATCAATCCATATGTTAGCTGCCTTTTAGAGAAGCTCAAAAGAAAAGTCTTGAAGGCCAGCATAAAGAAGAGTCCATTTTAATATAGCTGCAATGCCTTCATAAAATCCTAGGAGCAGCCACTTCAGAGATGTGCTTTGTGGTAGGAAAGGGAGAATCACTTTCCCTCCTGGACCTGGGGGTAAGGGAGATGGGAGATAGAAGAACAGTCTCAGGCAAGAAGCTGAGCACCATCTTGTTTCCAGAAGTGGAGTGCTCATCAGAGCAGAGACACTGATATAGACAATGAGAGAGAACTGAAGGACACTGTAGAGCACATCATCTACAGAGCAGGGACAATTCCTTTACCACCATAGTCCAGAAGAGTGAAGAGGCAAAACCAGTTTGCAAAGGAAAGTGCATCAGATACATAAGGAGGAAAACTAATTAACACATATCCCCTGAAATGTGTAAATATCAATGTTCAATCTAATACTACCTTGTATGTAACAAAAAATCTGCTTTGAAGAATTTGAAGGATTTTATTGCCATAAATATTAAATATTCCTCAAATTAATTCATGAGCAGAAATCATTATGCTTATTGTAAACATGCTGAGATGCCAAGAGATTAAGCCCCATATCCAAGATAATCAAGCTAATAAACTAATGGAACCAGCCTCAGGCAACTGGACAAAGTCTAATAGGATTCCATCTAACAGTGCACAACGATTTTCAGAAGCACATTCACTTCACTCCTCAAATTCTTAAAAGTAAAACACTTTTGTCCTTCTTGATGAGGTTATAATTATTGAGAATATTCCTGTCTATCTAAACACACAATGTACCAGGGGAAATTACAGGATAGGATTTTGTTTTGTATATACAAGTATTAAATAATGTTGCCACATCATCGCACCCTTGGCACCCCAAAAAAACATGAGAAATGATAATAAGTAACCTCTTGGAAAGGACAAAGATGAGAAAACATCACAAATAAGAATAAAGAGGGATAAAACACTATCCTATTTTGTATATCTACTTTATAGCTCATATATAGGAGCTTCCAACTGGGGTGAAAGGAGACTTGGATTCTGTTCAAATAGAGAAAATTTTTAGCACTATTCCAAACACATCGGGAAGGAACTTAAAGTAATGTAAATGTCAATTTAACTTTGATTAATCTAAATGAACTAAACAATGAAACGTCACATCTTTGAACTAGTCAAGCTTTCACTCTTGTGCTTTGATCACACCTACAAACACACACACAGAGTTAAAACTATTCCCTCTTCTTTAAGAGCTAATTTATTCTTCATATACCTATGGTTTACCCATTGGAATCTTTGTGCATTTATTATGTAGCTTCAACCTACATTGCCTATTTGTGATTCTTACCTTCTGGAGACGGAACTTCATTGAAATAGCCCTATTTTTAAATATACTGTCTAAAGGTAAGATTTTATTAACAGAAAAGCCAAAGGAATTGATGTCAGTTTTTTTATTCTAACTCAAATGCAAAGATTTAAGGATTGTATGTAAAGCAGATATCCTTCCTTATTCATTAAAGAATTCATAAATCAGGGCTTTTTTCCCCATAAACAATCAATTTCCTCTCAGTCATCTGGTCAACAACTTCAAACTTCTGAACTGACTTTATTTTTTTTTTTTTTTGGTCTGAGTTTGTTTGTTTTTTTTTTTATGTTATGTTAATCACCATACAAGACATCATTAGTTTTTGATGTGGTGATCCACAGTCCATTGTTTGCGTATAACACCCAGTGCTCCATGCAGTACGTGCCCTCCTTAATACCCACCACCAGGCTAACCCATCCCCCCTCCCCCCTTCCCTCTAGAACCCTGTTTGTTTCTCAGAGTCCATCGTCTCTCACGGTTCATCTCTGACTTTAAAAACTAGTCACACTACAGATATAATGGCAAGCTACCATTTTGCACACTACAAAGACTTAGAAACATTTTCTAAATAGTTAAATTATGAAGTTAGTTCCCTATCTAGGACCATCAGTGAAAAGATGTCAAGGTGCCATTAAAGGAATCCTAACCTAAACCAAGGTTAAGGAGACCTGGAGATCCCAGAAAGACTCATGATATATCTATATATCTATCTATACATTAAAAAAAAAAAAACCAGGGCGAGTTTAATCCATCTTTTTCCTGTCCTCTCAAGGTGGCTGTATCTTTTCTTTCTCTTAGTCCTTTTCTTCATTCCACGTTCCAAAAATTTAAATCATGTTTACTTGCTTTCTCCTCTTCCAGCAAGGATTCCCAGAAAGAAAAAGGAAAACAACAACAACAACACAAAACCTAGCACTTGTTTTGTGCTCTATGTATCTTCATTCAACAAATAATTACTGAACACCTCCCATATGTAAGTCATTGTTTTAGGATGGCAGTTCCAACCATAAAGATTCTGTTGTCAGTATTGCTTCACATGGCATAAAAATGTCAACAACAATGTAATGAAGAATAAGTAAAAAAAGAAGAGAAAAAAACTTGTGAAATAAATTCTATTTTAAATATTCTATAATAGGAAACCACAAATACTTGGGCACATCTTGCTTTCTGAGTCTTTTAAGACTCTTAAGGATAATAGGCAAGTGAAGCATTAATATATTAACAAACATTTTATTATCATGCTTTATATTACATATGGACATGAATACTACCAAATATGTCTTTAAATATAATTACTACAAAATATATTATGTACAGAAATACCTTTGTTTCAAAATAAAGTAAAAAATTGGAATTGTGGCTGAAAGGAGATACAAGGGCAGCTCTGAGTTGCCCATAATTATTCTGTTTATTAATCTGAATTCAGTTTTGAAAATCTGTCAAGCTGTAGGTTTATGATGTGCACACTTTCTAAAAGTATATAAATTAAACTTCTATTGTATCAAAGTTTTAGTTCTGGTTGTTTACATTGCCCCAAAGAATGCTGAGATACATTTACTGATGTTTCAACTCTTTGCTTTTACTGCAATTCTCTCAAGTCCCTTGCTAAATACAGAAAGGGAACAAATCTATTTTGCTATGCTTTGTTTTAGTTAGATTTCAGCAATTTACACATAGGGCAAAGTAATTTTTTATGATTTCCTGAAAATCCTCTAAAGCTCTCATAATGATGAACCTAGAATAAATTCTCATTTCCACTGTCCTTGAGGAAAACACTTCGTTCAAAAAATAAAGCAACAGAGAGGTATGTACATATGTGTATTTTCATCAAAATGAAATCTATATCTTGACTAATATCCAATGAGAAAAGGATTTTGCTAAGCCTAGAAAAATCAATTATGAAAATGAAATTGAAAATTGCCTGCTACTTTTGTGTATTTTATATACTTTTGCTAACTGAAAATCTGCCCTGGAATAGAATGCTCTCAAGACCAAATGGTAAAGAATGCTTACCTTCACTAGAATTGCACACTGTAAAATCACGCACCAACCGAGCTTTTCCTAAAGAAATTTTGGGTGATGAGCAGGAGTAAGAACGTGAGCGGACTCCAGAAAACAAGGATTCCTAAAAGAAATCATACGAAAGTTTTTTTAAAAAATTCTACAGAGGACTTGAAAGTATATGTTCACCACAAATGTTATTGAAACAGCATCTCTGTAAAAAGAGTTAATGTGAATCTTACTGATGTAACCTCATTTTTTGTTTTTCTTCGCCTACCACAACTTTTAAAATTTTACTGTCTTTTCAATACATTAGTAAACTTGAGCTTCCTGCCCCATATATACTTTAAAATGCAATTATGACATTCTAATCAAGTTGGTTGAAAGTGAAAAATTATGTCAAATGATTTTTTCTCTGCATATTCAACAATGAGTCACTTTTTTTCACCTCTGTTATCAGGCAGGGGTGTTTTTTTTGGGGGGGGGGTTGGTATTTTACACTGTAGTATCCAAGCAAAATTCCATATTAATTGATAGCTTTTTATTTCATAATTATTAGAAGTTAGAAGAATTGCCACTTACAAGAGTTTTTTTAACATCCAAACAGCTATTTAAATTTATAATGTTAGCTGCAGCCTCTCAGGAAGAATGCATCAGGTCAATGTACAATTCCTCCCAGTCTGTGCCCACCTTTCAAAAAGCTTTCCATATAGCACTTCCTGAGATGGTATCTGAATTTCACTGATTTATGTACCTTTAATTTTTTTAAGTGACCTATATTTTTGTTACTGTTTTCACAATTATAGACTGTTTCTATCATTATATTTGCAACATATGTGACAATGTAAGATGGCAAGATAAAACATGGTTATCTGACATGTTCTGGAAAATTTAAATGAGTATGCAACAGAACACCAATAAAGCCATTTATGGTACCCGACTCTCGTCCAATAGGGACCTAGTGGCCTTTCGACTGATCCCATTCATCTGTTTTTAAGATATCACTTAGAGATAAAATAAAGTCATGCAAAATTTGTTACTGAAATTAAGCCATTAGCAACTATCCTTCACAAGCACTGGTAGCTTCTATTCTCCCTAAGTGAAAACATAGTTTCCCTAAGTCCACTGGTTTAGTTAACAAGCCTGGAGGAAAGCTGAAACAGAAGCCTGCCCCCATCACAAAGGGCCTTTGGCCTTGGCTCCTGAATGTCTGATTAAGGAGGGCCCGCTGGTTCTAGACATCAGACAGCTTGAGCTGTCCTATACCCTTAATGGTGACTAGTCACAGAGTGCCAGAGCCAAATGTCACCCCCTGCATTTAAGTCATGTATAGTAATTATTTTTCATAACCATGGAACTTTGAAAATTAGCCAGAATTCTTTGGCAAAAAGTTACACAGGGCAATTACAGAGGCAAGGCAAGATACATTTTATAGGACGGAGTCTTACTGAAAGTGAACAGCATGAACTGATTCACAAAGACTGAATTACTTTTCCTTCCAAGTAATGAGAACTTTTTCACAATTCCATTCAAAATGCAAAGAAGTATCTACATTAACAACCATACCCATTTCTTATCATCCAGAAATACCACATGACATTCAGGTTCAAAATATCATGACTACTCTCCAGGCCTCAGAGCTGAGGGGAAGGATTCAGGAACTGCAGTCAGAAGGCCTGGATTGAGTACTCAATCTATCACCAAGCGGGGGCAACCTGGACGAGACATCTCATCTCTCCAAAACCTCATTTACTCAAAAATTAAAAGTAATACTTATATCCCAGCTAAGAGAAAATTATAAATTTCGTATTATGTCTAACTCATGTTTTAAATACTGCAGAGTACACTACAAAAATAAAGCATTATCATAACCACCAGATATTCACAGTAAGAGAAATTTGGACACAGCACACATTGTTTTATGGGAGTAAACTTAATTTAAAAAGAAAACAAGTGGACAATAGAAATCGAAAAGGAAGAAAACACATGTGCAAACACAAAAAGGCTTTGTCTTCAAGGTTGGAAGAGTTCATTATTTAAAAAAAAAAACAAAAACAAACAAACAAAAAACAACCATAACTAAACTGTAATGTGAAAAACGTATATGAGAGAAAAGTCCTCTCCTATGGAAAAACTGACAAAGTTTATGGTGTCCCACATTAGTTCGTGTAGCCAGAAATGCTCAACAAATATCACCTTTGCCTGTAATATTACTTACCTTATCATCTGAGCCAAGTAAAAATGTACTTGAGCAAACAAGATCTCTCCCTCTGCTGAAGGGATGCTGGCAGAAATCATTATATAAAACAGCAAAATTTTCCAAGTATGTGAAAGATTGTATGTACTGATGGTGAATTAACGAAACATAAACCCACCATTTTAAGGACTATATAAATTAAACAGAGTGGGAGAGATTAAAAAGACAATCAGACAGCTCATGAGTTTCCAAAAAAAAAAAAAAGTTCACACATGTGAATGAAACATAATTTGCCCTTTGGATAGAGGTGGACTGCTTTAGATAACATAGCTTCCTAAGCTTACAATAAACAAAATTAATACTAATAAGAATACCTTCAACTGCAGGTTACTTGATAAAGAAAGGGACTCTGTCCTGGAGATACTAAAATCTGGTTCAGTGGTGGTCTCAAAAGAGTCCAGTTCATCCCCACTAGGAATCCCAGTTCTTGAGGAACTCTGAGACACTGGAGTGTAGCAAATGTGTGACCGCTCAGAATGCCCTTCCCCTTCACTGTCGGCATCCAGGGCATCGAGGCTAGAACTAAAGCACAGAGGAAGTAAATAAATAATCACGTAAGCCAACAGACTGACCGACAGACTTGCTGGTTTCTATTTCTCTCCATTCAAATTCTCTCCTTGGCAGAAGGTGCAACGGATACTCATTTAAAACATTTCTAACAAAATTTCTATCTAAGAGATTTTCAATTTTATCCTCCCCCCACCCAAATCTCCTCCTTTTTAAATAAAATGTTATGTTTCCCCAAACGAACATTTCCACCTAGCAGAAACCATTGCGAGTACTCTAAGAAACAAAACCTGGTGCAAGCTAGTACTATCCTATTTGTTTTATAAATGTAATTACTACAGGCCCTAAGTAGTTACCCTTCGAATATTAAAACTGTGCAAGAAACAGAACCCCACGGTTGTTTGAGAGGCCTCTGGGGGATGGCAAGTGAAACTATGCAGCAGGGGACTAGAAAGCTTGGGCAGTGAGACATGTTCAAGGACAGACTGCAAAGGTCTCACGTCCGAGTTGATGGCAAGACCTGAGTCAACATGAGTCAAGTGGGCTCCCAAATGTGTCATGTTAGATTATCATTTTTAGAGATTTTAGCTGAGCAATCCACCTCAGAAACAGGTAGTACTTCTGCTCAACGACCGCTGTTCTTTCCTAATTTAACTTTAATAACCACTAAATTAAAAGGAAAGAATGTGACCTTCCACATTCCTGGCTCATTCCGTAACATTTACATTTTAAACCACTCAAATTCTAAGGCCAAGAGCGTCCACGGGCATGTGAATGCTGGATGCATTTTTAAATGTATTTTTCTTTCATTGTTGCAGTTCTGGAGTTAAAATTTTAATAACACCACAATGAAACCATCTTGATTATGAAATATGATGCAGAAAGTGAAACTCTGAATTAATCCACTGTGGTTATTTTTCTTAAAAATCCATAAGCTATTTAGTGCCCACTGAATATCCATGTAATAAATTATGACACTTGCCAAAGAGACTATAATACACATGTCTCTAATACCAACACTTAGGTTACTCTTGAATCCTGAACTATTGCATGGGCCTTCTGGGGTACCAGCAAACACAGAAGTGAAGGCCACAACTGGCATCACTGAGGATTTCCAAAGTAGGGTCCTTTCTCCTTTCAGAACCCATTGAAAGACTTAACCTTGGCACTGAGCAGAGAACAAACTAGAGGTGGACCTCACACTTTAATTCAACACATGAATGTTGAAGTCCATAAAAGTATTTCTCATAAAAAAACAAAGCTTAGTGTGAAGAAATACCTTCTGGCAAATGCTGGTGCTCTGAATGTTACAGCAATATAATTAGAGATATACTAAGGTGCTATGTAGTTTCCTTAATTCAACGATAGTCTGAGAGTAGACAGAGCCCTTAGGGGTGGGGGGGGGGTGGTTGTTAAAGGTCTGCTGATGCCTTGTGCCTCTGTAGTTCTCTTTCAGCTTGTGATCTTGTGATGTGTCTTTTAACTTTATTAATACAAATAAATTTTAGTTCAAATGGCTGGCTGCCTGCCATCATATTCTAACTTAACAAAAGTCTTTCCAGTTATATACAGCACTTCTCCATCATTGTGAGTACATGCTAGAAGTATCAGGGATTATTTTATCTTGCACACTATACATTAAAACATTTCTTTAAAAAAAAAAAGATTTTATTTTTAAGTAATCTCTACACCCAAGGTTGGGCTCGAACTCACAAACCTGAGATCAAGAATCACAAGTTCTACCAACTGAGCCAGCGAGACACCCCTAAAACATTTCTTTTTCTACTAATTTAAATTGGGCTACTATTTTTCCTCACTAAGTTATTAAGGTAAGCTATTTGTTATCATAAATCATATTCTTCAGGATTACCTCTCAGTTCTCATTTTACAATACCACTTTTCAAGATCCCATTAGTGAAACATGAAATCCATTGTAGGTTGTGACCATATTTTTCTTTTAAAATAGTGTAGAATAGAAAATATAAGAATTCATTCCACATGTTATTTCATAAAACATTTATTTAAATTTTTTGTGTATTTATGTGATGGGGTGTCATGGTGTGATAAGCATTTCTTACTATGAATGTTGGTAAAACAAAAAAGGTTTTCAAAATATAAGTTTTAGAATGAAATAAACTCTTCTATCATCTCATTTTCTTCTTCTTGTTACGCAGTTTAAAATAAATGTTGCTTTGCTCATATTCCCCTTGTAGCTTCTCAAAACATCAAAGTTTCAGTAACATACGGTTATGTATTGTGCATATTTTACTTTCACCAAAATGTTTTAAACCTTAGAAAATTTAGGGTTTAGGTCTCTGTGTTAACCTCAGTTTTTATTGTGTGCCCCCAAATTTCTCCTTCATGAGAAGTTCCCAGCCTCTCAGCCCCTCAGCCTCTTCATGGTACATTTCACTTTGAGTTCATTATCAATCATGTTACATGCTCTGAGCCTGACACCCACTGAAGGAAGAGTCCTGCTGCCATCCCAGGGCCAAAATGGGGCTTTCTTGGATCATAAGTCCTTTGTCCTCATTCCTACATTTTTTTGGAGGAGACAGAACATCTTTATTAGATAATGCCAAATTATTTTCCAAAGTTATTACACAATTTTCACTCCTATCAACTGTATATAAGTGTTTCTATTGTATACACTTGCACCAAAATATGGTAACTTTAAAATATTTGCCTACCAAGTGTACACTGTTATTTCATCGTGGTTTTCCTCTATTATATCTTACTTTCAAGTCAAGGAATATAGGAATCTGAAAGGGGGCAATATTTTGATGTAGAGATAAAAGTGGTGGGGACAATAAGATATAATAAAATACAATTTCACAAGTCCAGCTACAAGGTTCTTTGATCTTCTACACTTCTCCTCTAGAATATAGCACCTTACCTTCTTTTCTTCAGATGACTTTGTTCCTTTTCAAATCCATGATGACCAAAGGAAAGATTAAAATTGGAAGCATATGAACTAGATGGTGACGGGAAGGACTGCTGAGCTTCAGTATTTGAGGTCACTTCCTTGTTCTCACTTAGTGGGTACTTTCCATGGCTGGTTTCAGCAGCAATGATATGCTTGCAGTTCTGAGGTCCCAGAGTAGAACCCATGGATTCAGGGCAGGCGTTTGTAGTGATTCCTTCTATATTAATGTAGTTAATATCCAAATCACCAACCTGGTAGTTGAACGAAAAATATTTGCTGAGCAAAAGCAGGAGAGATTGGCTGAACTGAGAATAAAATTTTCCCAACTGAACAAGCTTCCACCTTTTTTACCTTGTTTTGTTTGTTCTTGTTTTGTTTTATGTAAGCAGAGAATCCTTTCATGATGTTTTTGGTCACTTGGCTGCTATCCCACCATTCACAAAAGGAAGAAGACCAAGTGAGTGTTTTATAAAGTTGTTCTTTACTATGAAACCAAAAATGGACTATGCTTTTAAGATTGTGTGAGCCACTGACTCAAAGGGGGATATATTTTAAATACTTGAGCAAAAACTAAGGAGTAGGCAGGTTTATTTAGAAAGTAGTTTATAGGAATCTGGATAACCAAGGTAGTGGTGGTCACATAAACCTGACTCTCAAAAAAACAAAACAAACTACAAACTAAAATAAGAATAAAACTACCTAAGATGAATGGACTTAACTAGAAAACCCCAAACGTCTAATTATCTGTAAATAATAAAATTAACACCAAATCTCAGCAAGCAACCTGTTATACTGCTGCCATAAGCCTATGTACAGAATATAAGAGGTCTGGAAAATTCTACACAGCAGAGAAAAGAGGGAGCTAATGGAGGGCCTAAGACCAACCTAAAAGCAGCACTGGAATCTGAATTTCATAGCCTACACCTATGAAAAACAATCCTTGATTTAAGGAAGGGGCTTAAAAATATCAGTGATCTGAGGTGGCAGTCATCAAAGGCATCACTTCTGAGGGAGAAGACAGCAACAAGAAAAAGGATGACACTGTCTGGTGACAGGGTAGCAAAGGGAGAAAGAAGCAAAAGGGGAAAATGTAGAGTCCTAAATCTTCATCATCCTAATAATTTACTATGACAAAAACAATCAAGGAATGCCCAAACCAGTGCATGAGAGTCAGCTGAGTAACAGGAGATGTATAGACACTCAAACTCTCTTCCTGCAAGACGGTTAATACTTTAAAAAGAAGATAGTAATTTTACTGAAAACAAACTTGGTAAATCAAAGATAAGTAATGGGACAAATTATTTTCCTGTGCCTCATGATACAATGCACTGAGAAGGACACAACATCACTTCTGTAATAATCCTGCTTACCAGACATAGCCTGAATCCAATCATGAGGAATTATCAAACAAACCAAAATTGAAGGACATTCTGACAAAAACAAACAAAATCCTGGTCTGTATTCTTCAAAACTATTCACTCCATAAAAGACAAATACTAAGGAACTCTTGCAAATTATAAGAGACTCAAGAGATAGGACAACTAAATTTTCTCTTGCTACAAAGAACATTGGGATGATTGGCTAAAATTGAGCAAGGTCTGCAGACATTTACTACTATATTAATGGTGATTTCCTGATTTGGGTAACTATAGATGCTTAGTAAGAGGATGACCAAGTTTTTTTAGGAAATATACACCATGAAAGACTGAGGGATAAAAAGGCACCAAATTTTCAATTTGCATGAAATGGTTAATATTATATACTGAGTTTCATCATTTGCATGTACAGAAACATACTATTCAGAGTATAGTTAAGCAAAAATGTGATAAAATATTAACATTTGGGGAATTTTTATAAAGAACATACATGTATGCTTTGTACTGAATTATACAGGCTTGAAATGATGTCCAAATAAAATGAATTTTTTTTCAAAGTAGTTTATATGACAGAGTAATTTTCAAAGTAGTTTCTACCACATATATTTCCTCATTAGGTAGGTTGATAACTGAGAATTCATTGGAAACAGCATCACAAACAAGCTACCAATTTTTTTACAGTTCTGTGCCAGGTTGAGGCAGAAGAAGGAAATGAGACAAGAGTCTTCTCAGATACTGATAGCGATTATTTTAAATATGCAGAATTTGGACTCATTATCATCCTTGCTATTCAAATAGACATAGAAAGTAAAAGAAATCCTATAACTATACTACACGGACAGAGTGAACTTCGTGATTTGTATCCATACTTTTAGTTTTATTTCTGTTTTCATTGCACAAATTCAGCAATCCTCTACTACATTTCGGTTTATCAGTTAGGCTGTTTGAGTTCTCTTGAAATGCATGTTTCATGTTATTAAAGCAATACTTATCTCAAGATATTCTGAAACAGAAATTATATTCTAACCTCATCTTTGGTTTGGGAAGTTTTGCAAGTTTAATGTATCTTACAGCACAGTTTTCCCCCATGTAATACTGAAGCATGTACAGTTTTAGCTACTTGAGGTAAGTGAAATATTTGCAGTATTCACTGAGGCTTAGAGCATAGAGATAAGGACTCAAGTAGTTCACTTAAATGCTGAGAAAATAGAGCAACCATTAGAATCAGAATGTGGCTAGAGCACACCAAACACGACTGCCCTGTATCTCCAAAGAATGTCCCCAAAACTCCCTATTTGTCCTAACCTCTGCTTCATCCTAGATTTCTATAAGTAGGGCTGACATTCAGCTACTTTATGCCAAAAAAACTATACCAGGTATTTACAGCTGATGTCCATTCTGACTGCTCCCTCTGTCATCCTGAATATCAGCCCAATCTATACCTTTTATACTATGCATTTGATGTAACAATGTTTGGAACAGAAAAGGAAAAAAAACCAAGATATTTGACTCAAAGGGTGAAATTGAGATCTACTAGACAGAAAAGTTTATATCACAGAAAACATCTCTAAGTGACAGGGTACAATATATGCATAATAACAACAACAAAAAGGGTAAATTTCTTTATTGCTCAGTAAGCATATATATGGTGCATCTTATATGGGGATTAGGTTTGGAAGTCTGTGGAGAAGGCAAAAAATTATGCTTTGTTAAAATTACCCTTGAAAATCTCTAAAATCAACCATAAAATCATATGCAGAGCATAGAAATCTTCAGATCTAAAACTATGTTTTAATTTTTATAAATATTAAAATTTGAGAATTGCTGAGCTAGAGAAAATAAAGGATAAATCCATATATCGACGCACATGCAAACCACAAGCCCCTGTGAGATCTAACTCACAAACCTCTGTCAGAGACTGGGTACAGCATTCTAAAGGGTTCCAACTTCCCTGTAGTATAACAACATTCTCTTTTTTTTTTTAAACATCATTCTCTTTTAATATTAAAGCTCTATAATCTTAGTATATGTTAATAGGTGTGTTACAAGGATTAAAGAAGTAATGTATATGACAGCATTATATGGGGCTGGCATCAAGCTCTTGCTCATAACTGTTTGCTGAATTTGAATACAAATATTACTTAATCAGGTCATATACACAGTTGTGTTTTGTTTTGTTTTGCTGAAAAGCTGTAGAGAAGATACTAGCTTCCCAATTGTCACTTCCTATTTCGGCTCCATGCAAGAGCTCTCACACTCTTCTCACTTGACATTGTCTCAAGACCCCTCCCTACAGTTCTTCTTGGTGGGGTAACAAGTGCTGTGCATGAAAGGAAAACCTAAGTTAAGTGCTCATATGATGAAGCTCCACTGGAGCATCACCAGGGCCACACTTAGGCTGAAATTTTCAGAGCAACACAATGATGACTATAATTCTCATTTACTCAGGTTTTGGAAAGAGAGCAAGATCCCTCTTGTAACGCCCGTCACGCCTTACCTGATCTATCACCATACAGTTAGCATAAACTTCATCACCTCCATTCAGCACACCAGAGAGTCGGCCTGCAGCAAAGAATGTTGGGGGATGCTTGGATTTTTTGAAGACATCAAAAGAGTGATCTAGAGGAAAAATGACAACAGGACAGAAAAAAAGTAAATGTAATTTATTTTACAGTCAAACTTTACCTTTTTTTTTTTTATTTAGATTTTATTTGTTATTTGAGAGAGAGAGAGACAGAGCAAGAGAAAGAAAGAACAAGCAGGGGGCAGAGGGAGAGGGAGAAGCAGACCCCCCACTGAGCAGGGAGACCAACATGGGGCTCCATCCCAGGACCCTGAGAACATGAGCTGAGCTGAAGGCAGACACTTAACCCACTGAGCCACCTAGGCACCCCAAACTTTACCTTCTTAATCAAACAGTTAAAAAAAATGCCTGAATTTTTTAAATGTGTTCACATATTAATATCTATGTGCATGTATTTTCTGTTCTACATTCAAACCTTCTCAGTTATCTAAAACCTAAAGAATAGTTATAGATAGTGTGTGCCCATTTCAAGCACTATTTTTCCAATCATAAGAGATTTTTTATAAAATCATTAGCTTTTTTTTTTTTTTAATTTGAGAGACAGCATGTGAGAGAGAGAGCACAAGCAGGAGGGAAGGGCAGAGGGAGAGGGAGAAGCAGACTCCCCACTGAGCAAGAAGTCCAATGCAGGGCTCGATCCCAGAACCCTGGGATCATGTCCTGAACCGAAGGCAGATGCTTAACCAATTGAGCCACCCAGGCACCCAAAAAATCATTCGATTTCTGCTTTCAATTTCTAATAGATAAAACTAGAGTTCATTTTACTTTATCAATAACTTGGAAGCATTTGTGATTGTACTACAAGTTCATTTTACTTTATCAATAACTCGGAAGCATTTGTGATTGTACTACAAGCCTCAAGGCCACTGCAGTGTTCAGGCTCCATACCCTTTACTAACGGACCAAAGACAGTACGCAGTCTAGGAGTTCTGAATGAATACGCATACTCTTATAGAGATTGTTGCTTCTTTTTTAATTATCGAAATGTTTTTGTTTCCGTGTTCTCGGCTTTGCTACAAATAGATGAGGTTGCTCAAAGTTGAGTTCCAAAGAGTTGAGGTGCTACTGTATTTGTAGGGAACAGGAAGTTGAAGGCAGTAAAACACAGTGGAGCCAGAATGCCTCATTTGCTCAGACTTTGGCTCACTACCTTTACAGAGTTTCCTCATCTATAAAAGCAGATTTTCATGATGCTTTCCCTGTCGTGGGGTATGAGAGTTAAATGAGTTCAAACAGGGAAAGCACTAAATACATGCCTAGCATTTAGCAAGAGCTCAATAAATATTGTCAGTGTTACTACATTTTGTTATTAACAGTTATTTCAGGCATGTTCAATGTGAGGTTACTGATACTAAGAATATGGTGTTACCATCAGTATTATTAATACTATCTTAGTGTTATAGTAATAGTAAATTATCAGTGTCTGTAAATGACTTTAGTAGGGTGGATTCAAAGGTGTACTTGTAGCAGATGTCATCCTCCCTGACATTCCAGCATATGTTCTCAAGGGGACACAAAAGGAATAGTGTTGCCCCTGTGCTATCAAAAATAGCCCTAATCTCACCACCCGTCCTATGTCATAGCATAAAAGCCAGGTAAGCCCATGGGAGTGAATCAGAAAATGAAAAAAGATTAGTAACTGTTGGGCTGATGTACTTCTGCTGGAAGACATTATAAAAGTTACAAAAATATATCAACTGTATGAACCAAATGGCATCAGTTTCAGATTCTGTATTTTAACCTACCTGCTGACCAGAGAACACCAAAATAAGATTTCATCGAGCTTCTCAAGTAAATATACAGTGTAAATGGAAACCATTTTCTTATATCCATAATGTCTTCTTTTATCAATTTATATAGCTAGCACTATGACAAAGTCCACAAATACTTCACAAGTATTACCTTTATGATCAATTACTATACACTTTCATTGTAATTACACAAAGTAAAAGCACGTTCCAAAGATTATAAATCAAGAACCTGACAAAATGCTTTCAACATGTTCTGAAGAAAATACGTGCTTAAATGTCATTTTATAGAATGTTTGAAAAACAGTCATGAATAACTCAACATGGCCCTCTGAAGCATAATTAATCTAGTTTAAGTGCTCTACAATGTTTTTTTTTTAAGATTTTATGTATTTGAGAGAGAGCATGAGCAAAAGAGAGTGCGCACAAGCAGGGGGGAAGGGCAGAGGGAGAGAAAGAAGCAGATGCCCCGCTGAGCAGGGAGCCTGATGTGGGGCTAGATCCCAGGACCCTGGGATCATGACCTGAGCCAAAGGCAGATGCTTAACCGACTGAGCCACCCAGGCACCCAAACTGCTCTATGATGTTTTAAGTTTACACACTATAACATCTGCCATCACAATTGGTAACTTTGGCTAAGCTGGGGTTTAATTTATTTTCTGTGTAATTTGATCACAATGATGTAATTTGTTAACAAAGATGGGTCCTTAATCCCTTATCTCCAATTCTGAAATCTAGAAAGCTCTGAAAATCTCAACTTTTCTTCATAAATTTGGTTCATAAACATATTTGGTGCAAAATTTGACCTGAACCACACGAGGCCATGTCTAGTTTTTATTTACCTCACCTGGTGTGAATATTCATACATTTTGCTGTAGAAATACTACCACACTGGATGATGGCATTGCCAGTCATATCATATTATAAGCACTATCCCAAAAAGATCTGAAAATTCTAAATTCCGAAACAAATCTAGTCCCAATAGTTTCAAGCAAGAGACTGGATATCTATGTTATTACAGCAGATATTAGATCAATATTTCCCAAGATTTTATCATTCCTCTGCCAAATTCACAATTTTGCCATATCTACTTACTACCTGCATTATATTCTCTAGTACTTGTTTTTAGATTGACCCACCCTTTTTTCTTTAAATAAAATGAATTTTAAAAGAAATACCTTATCCTCACTATAAACAGAAAGTCAGTATTCCCTGTCAAAACTGGAAGAGAATTATACAGACTAAACCAATGAAACCACCTTCTGACTGAATATAGTTGCCAATCAAAGCTGAGAGTCTACAAGGGCTGCTTGTTCACTGTCACGAAAGGAGATTTGGAAAGACTGGAGAGATGTTAAAGATGCAGGGGGGTGTGAAATGAACTTTCTCCTTGAATCAACAGAAAGATCAAGAATAAAAAGAAAAGGAAATACCTGCCTTACTGCGCGATTCAATGTCAATGAGCATTAGGTCGGGAAACCAGCTTCAAGATCGACAGTGCCCAGAAGAATTTACCCTACACTTTGGGAAAATTGCCTAGACCATGTCATCATCCTGTCACTTAGGTAATGACTCCACTGAGACAATTCATCTTGTTGGCAGGGGGGACATTACTGTACAAAATCACAAGACAGTGGTGACAATGGAAAAATCTCTGTCTCCTCTCTAGATCTCTCATCCGTAATCTACCACGTAAGATTTTCTGGGTCACTCAGTGCAACAATTTATAAGATTGGTCCAAAAGTCTTTTTCAGTAGAACTCTAGAGCATTCATAGCCTCCTCTTGCCAAAGGATACCAAAGGGTAATCAGATCTGCAAGTGAACACAGATGAACAAACCAGAAGATGACAGCCTTCAAAGACCTCCACTCCTTTATTAACTTCAACACTAGTCATTGCAGTTAATGGGCTTCCAATCAGCAGAATGAGATTTATTACAGGAAGAAAAATAAGTCTTCAAGAATACTTTCAAATAATCACCAGCTACATATATTAAAGTGGTTAATTTATCTTTGTCTCCATCGTTCAAAGAAAAAGAAAAAAGAAATTCAAAGAAAAAGCTACAATGGCTTCTTTTAAAAAAAACTAATCTTATCAAGATTTAAGATATATTTCATTACTTCCACTTTAGTAGCAATTAAGTGAAAAATAATTGCCAAAAAAAAAAGAATCCTTCAGGTCCTTTCTCAATAAGCATATACAGATAACATGCAATAAGAAAATCAGCTCTCTGTCTTAAATGATGCTGTTTTTAAGACAGTTTTCCCTAGCAAAAAGTTAACTTTACAGTTCTGTTGATGACATTTATTTTTAATATGTGGTAGACCCATATTTCAAAGGCAGTACAAAAGGAACCAAAACTCAACTGCCATCCAAATGGCTGAAAATTTTAAATCAGTGAAGAACAATGCATTGCGGTCATTAAGAGCTAGGGCCCTGGGCTGCTTGAATTCTAAGCCCTACTTCACCAGCTATTCGCTGTGTGACCTTGGGCAAGTTACTTAACCTCTCTACACCTCCATTTCCTGATCCATAAAATAGGGAAGATAACATATTTCATAGGATTATCGCAAGGATTAAGCTATTTAATATTTTAAGTGCTTGGACATCATGTGACACAAAGTAAGCCCTACAACACACTTGCTATTATCATACTAGTAAATGAGGCTGTCTAATTTTGATACTTCACCGTAGTTTTGCTGCTTTTATCAAATGATTTCTACCCTGGTTAGAACTTTACATGTTTCAAACCAACCCTAGGAAAGTGGAATGCATAAAACATTCCATGGGCTACATGAAGAGCTTTTAAAATAGAACTCTCTTATTTCAGACCTAGCTCACATTAGGACATTTTATAAAGTCCATCCTGGAAATGGTAACCGAAAAACAAAGTCAAACTGCCCATAAAATTTACCTCCAGCAACTCGAGGATGAGATCTCACGAAATGGGAGCGATTATAACAGAACCAACAAAGAATAAAGTCAGACAATCAGAGACAGTGTTTCCCAAGAACAAAGGGAAGATTTGAGAAACGAGGATGTTCCAACATGATCAAGTGGCCTCGGGCCAGGTTCTCACTGCAGAGTGAGTGCCTAGAGGATAAACAGCAGCTCCAGGGGATCCCCAGATCTCCTCTCTCCCATTATGCTCATTGCTCTGTAATGTGATCTAAGGAACTCTACAGGGACTCCCTGAAGCAGAAATCTGCACTTCTTTGCTATACTAGATGCTTCGGTCTGGTGACAGGAGAGACAACTGAGAGTAAACGTATTTCACCCACAGAAAGAAGGAGAACTAGTGAGGGGGAGAGGGAAAAGCAGCTGCAAGTACCTCCCTTTTTTTCCAACATTCACAACTACCCCCAAATGGGCAGGAAGCAGTTAATAGCACCGCTCAGCCTAGGGCCTCTGCAACCTGAGTTCTGGTGAAATCCAACCCTCCCTCCCAAAGCTAAGGGCCTTGCAGCTTCAGGAAAATGTGGTCTATTTGCTTGGTTATGTAAGAGACCCACATCCAGACATAAACCAACCCGGCTAGGACAGCCTTTTGCAAACCTGCTGCTGACCTGGTTTGGCCCGCTCTGGGTGCCAAGCTCGTGCCTGCCAAAGTCAGGGGAGGGCCTCTCAGTCCACCTATCTCTTTACAATGGCAGGGCAGCTTGGTTTGTTTCTTTCATTCATTCATTCAACTGTGCTTTAAGCCTAGCAGGCTATGAATACAGAAGAAGGATTTATGGAGAATGACTAACCACCACAAGATGGGTCGAGAATATTTTAGAGTTCAGTTCCTGGCACTCCACAGAAATTGTGCCCATCACAACCTAGGGGTCAGTTCTCCCCACTAACTGTATGTGACCTAGGGCAGCATTTGATACTGCAGATGGCTCCCTTTTCCCCTTTGCCTCCAGGACACCTCTCTCTCTCTCTCTCTCTCTCTCTCTCTGTGTCTGGCCTTTCCTTCTCAGTCTCTGTCACCCTCTCAATTTTAATACAGGTTGCAGTGCTCCGGGATCAATCCTCAAATGTCCCTCTTTCTCTCTCCCTCCCTCTCCCCACATTCCCTGGATGTCTAACAGCCCGGTGTCTTGTACCATTGTATGATGATGACTCCCACAGTTTTATATCCAACCCAGACCTCCCCCCTGAATCACAACCATCTCCTTAACATCTCCACAGAGTTGTCTAGCAGCCACGAACGCAAAACACAACTCTTGATTTTCTCCCTTCTGCAGATGCTCCTCCCCGTCAACAGCAACTCTGTCTCTCCCTGGACTGACCTTGACTGTTCTCTTTTACAACCAAACGAATCCACAATCTGACCTTTTCTTACACCTCCACCCACTGCCATGCCAGGGCAAGCCACCACCATCTCCTGCTCAGGCTACGGCAAGACCACTGTCCCCTAACTGACCTCCCTGCTGTCGCTTCTTTGCCCTTGATAACCCATCGTCCACAACATATATAAGGCAATCGTGTTACAAAGAAAATCAAATCACGTCTTGCCTTTGCAAAATTCTCCAGTGGCTGCCCCTCTCATTTTGAGTAAAAGCCAAACTTTACCACAACCTACAGTGTTTTACTAAAATGGTTCTGGGACGCACTTTTAACATGAGTAGTGTGTGTTTGAGGAAGGTGTTTCCCCACACATCCAAGCAATTCTGACACCAACTGGGTGTCCTACAATTCAACTCAATTCTGACACTACCCAGAGATAACATCAGATTCCACAGATTAAGGGTTTAATCCTACAAGACTACCCACCCCCACGTGGATGCCGGTCACAAATCCAGGTCATTACCTGTATTTCTGACCAGTTGGCTATAAATTGGTAGAGACCAATTGCCATGACCCCCTCTCCTTAGGTTTGATTCATTTGCTTGATAGGTTCAGATATTCAGAGTAAGGTTTTACCAATTAAATTACTGATTTATTTTTAGAGGATATAACTCAGAAACAGCTAGATGTAAGAGATCCATAGGACAAGGTATGAGGTGCTTCCATGCTCTCTCAGAGTACAACGCTTTCCTGATACCTCCTCCTGTTCCCCATCCAAAAGCTCTCTGAACCCTGTCCTCTTGGTTTCATTATATACATACGATTGATTAAATCTTCAGCCATTGGTGACTGAACTCAAACTTTAGCCCCTCTCCCCTCCCCAGAAGCGTGGGTGGGTAAGACTGAAAGTTCCAACTCTCTATTCACATGGCCAGTTCTCCTGGCAACCAGCCCCCAATTCTGAAGTCCAAAAGTCACCTCATTAACATAACAAGAGACACCTTTATCATACTCATTACATAGGACCTTCCAAGAGTTTTAGGGAACCCTATACCAGAAACAGGAGAAAGACCAAATATGTATTTCTTATTATAAATCACAATGTCATACTTACATAACCTGCCCCACATCCACCCTCACTCAACCTCTCTGAAGCCTGCCAACTACTCTACTCCAGCCTCACTGGTCTTGCCGTTCTATGCCTCAGGCCATTTGCACTTACAGTTCTCTCCACCAGGATTGTTCTTCCCCTGGACATCCTGATGCTTTGCTTCCTCACTTTCTTCAGCGCTCTACTCAAATGTCATCTTACCAAACAACCTCTCCCACGCCATTAGATATATAAAATAGCACCTTACCTCCAAGACCTGCTTTATTTTCCCTTACGCCATAGATCATCACCTAGCATCATATGTCTTTACTGTATATTGTGTTACCTTCTACTAAAATGTAAACTCCATCAGAACAGCGACTTTGAATACTTTGTCTACTATATCCCCAGGGCCTAGAGCCATGTCAGGTACATAAAAGATTCTCACTAAATACTACCTGAAGGAGTGAATACTTTCTCATCAAGAACAGAAACCTTGTACAGGGTAAAACTGAGACTATTCCCTTCTGGTTTGACAAATTTCCTCAGATTCTGGAAGTTTTCTTGTGAGTTGCCCAGCTGTTCTTGCTCTACTACTGGTTGTGAAGAAAATATTGCTTTCTTATGCAACATATTTCTGTGTTTTGCGTTATTTCTTATTTCTCATTCATCCATTCATTCTCTTTTCCAACATGTACTGTGTGACTACTGACTACCAGCCACCATGCTACTTGCTGGGCCCTGCCCAGGTTCCTCAGCCTCCATCTATGACTCTTAAAAATATCCTTAAGCACAGTCCTTGTAGACCACTTCCCCAGGAGGTCCCCTGACAGGTCTCTAAACAGCCAGCAGGCTGTCCTCTGAGCTCTTCCTGGCTGTTGCCTCCCTGTGTAGTCCTGTGTGATCTACCGCACTCCAGAGACAGAAGTTTCATTTTGTTCCTCCTGGTAGGACAAGTAACTTCCTGGTTGGGGTCTGAGCTAAAAACAGCTTCTTCTGTCCTGCGGAACAACGCGGGTGCCCGGCACTTCTGTGCAACACCACCCAACATGCCCCGGGGCAGAAGGAGCCCAAGAATGCCTCTTTCATCTCCTTATTTAAAAAAACCAAGGGATCACTCTTTTACTAACGGAATAATGAGACAACCAGGCAGATTTGCAAGGTAAAGGTACTGGAAGATCAGGTAAAAATAAAAAATAAAAATAAAAATGGAGAGAAAAAAAATTCTAGGTACTGCAAGAGAGTCAGCATCTAACACCTGTTCCCTATCAGGTCATTCATTATCCGAGGTAACACCACTGTTTGAGCCAACAGTGATACAGTGCTTACTCTGAACCAGACACTACATGATTTCCATTTATTAGCTCATATGATCCTCAGAACAATCTTCTGAGGCAGTACTATTTAGTACTTCCATTTTGCAGAGCAGGAAACTGTGGTGCTATTTAAGTAACTTCCCCAAGGTCCCTTAACTTAGTCAATGGCTTCCCTACAAAAGCACTCTGCTAGCCGGTTCAAAGTATTTATTTTAATAATTGAGCTTACTGAGTATCCCGTTTGAACTAAAGAAAACGGCATCTGAGCAATGTCTGGTATTTTCCCATCAGGAAGTTTCATTATTGTGCTACGCTGTGACTTGTGCCTACTTGTGTTGGTTCACTTCCTGGGCCCATGCTCTCTGCCTGTGGAGATTTGCGGCTGGAATAGGACAGTTGTGAGTCTGGCTGAGAACACATTCATACAACAGTGAAAACATGATCTCGTTTTGTTTAGCCACACAACACACAAGATAACAAAGACGGGACAGAAAAACTGAGATGTTAGCTACTACCTTCCAGGTGATGGAATACAGGTGGTATTTAATTTCAACTCTGTGTTTTCTAGATTTCTAACCACCACCATTTTTACATGTAAAACAAAAGAAGAAACAGGTTGTGTCTTCAAAATGTGCCTCCCATGTGAAAGAACAGCTGTGGAATCTCAGGCAAAATACCAGGTAATCAGTAAATCAACCGTATCAGATAATACCTGTGTAGACGCATTAGCTGGAAATGTTTTATGCAAGAGTATAAAGCCCTACTCTGCAAGCCCTACTCTCCCCAACCACATGAGGCATTATCAGGTCATCTTGCAGACACAAAAGCTGAGGCCCAACGAGAGTGATTAACCCACTGATGTTACTAAGTGTTAGAACCAGAACACAGTGCTGACAGAAACAGCCTTTCTCACTGCAGCACACTATCGCCAAATTCCCAAATTCCAAGGGAACTTTTGCTAAATTCTGAAACTTAAGGATAGTCCTTTCTGCCAATGGTGTTGGTGTGCTCCAGGAGAATGAAAAAAAAAAAAAAAAACCTCACCCTCACAAGTGAAAAGGAACGTTTTCAGGGATAAACTGTCATTTATCTCCTTGCTTATTCTTCCTCTAAGTTTCTCGTACGATTTTCCTGATATTAGTCTTGGCCTGGAACATCTCTTGGCCTCACTCTTCAGAGTTGGACTTGAGGTTATAGAGAAGATCCATCCAAATTCCAAAATTATCCCCAGCCCAGGAATTTCCTGTGGGTCATGTGTAAACTGAAGTTACTCTGAAGATTTAAGTGTACACCAAGACATGTCTGAGAGAATCCAGGGAACCTCTGTCTCCCAAAATAGAATGCTTCTAACATGGACCCAAATGCCTAATTCACCCTCAGAACTTGTCTCACCCTCCTGCGATCCTGTACAAGGAAAAGGAGCCCTGGGGTGAGATCAGGCCTCTCGACCAGTTCTGTTAACAGTAACAGCTGAGGACAGAAGTGAAGGGATTCCAGAAGTGTTGAGGTGAAAGCTGTTTTTCCAGCTCTAACTCTCTCCCTCGGAACAGCAGCTTAAAACCCCTTCTCAATAACAAGTTACAACTTGGTACTCTAAAATCAGATTCTAAAAGAAGCCCTATTCTGCTGTTTTGAAAGACCTAATTATCAAAATTATCCAAGAAGAAAACAAGCCTTTTCCCTCATAATACACCGGAGGCACAGGGGGAGGTGGGGAGAAGGGAGAGAGCAAGGAAACATCGTCCTTGGAGAACGACAGTTTTCTCCCACATCTTCCCAAGTTCTCATTCCTAATTACAGTAGCACAAAGTAGCCTTCGAGACAACACAGGTTTATGTGTGCAAAAGGACTCCCAAATATGTAAGCAAATGTTTCCCTCCTTTGCTTCCCCCAAGCTGTCAAGATGTTTAGTCCTGTGTTGTATATAGAAATGTAGTGATTAGACTTAATTAGCAATTCCTTTCCTTTATTTTTTTTAAGATTTTATTTATTTATTTGAGAGAGACTGAGAGAATGAGTGGGAGGAGGGGCAGAGGGAGAAGCAGGCTCCCTGCTGAGCAGGGAGCCTGACACGGGACTCAATTCCAAGACCCTGGGATCGAGACCTGAGCCGAAGGCAGACGCTTAACCAACTGAGCCACCTAGGCGCCCTCCTTCTTTTCAATTATTTTTTTATTAATATTTTTTAAAGTAATCTCTATGCCCAACGTGGGGCTCAAACTCATGGCTTGGAGATCAAGAGTTGCACGCTCTGACTGAGCCAGCCAGGTGCCCCAGCAATTCCCCTCCTCCTTGATGCCGCTCTCTAAGGCCTCTATCAAATTAGTTTACAGAGGGAAACAATGAGCAAACTGAAGGGGGGAAAATGGCACATTCTACAAACACCAGGATAGAAGTGAAAAATCTCAAAGAAACTGGCGGGACTTTGACATGACCATTTTGGTGACCGTAGACAAAAAAATATATAAACTGGTAAGGAAGATGTTCCTGAAGGTTGTCATCACAAGGAACCCTATGAATAATTCATATCCTGCAGAATCTTCTAGGAAAACACGAGCACATAAAAATGATTGTATCCAGGGTGCCTGGGTGGCTCAGTTGGTTGGGCGACTGCCTTCGGCTCGGGTCATGGTCCCAGAGTCCCGGGATCAAGTCCTGCATCGGGATCCCTGCTCGGCGAGGAGCCTCCTTCTCCCTCTGACCCTCTCCCCTCTCATGTACTCTCTCTCTCATTCTCACTCTCTCAAATAAATAAATCTTTAAAAAAAAAAAAAGTGTATCCAGTTCAAAAGTCACAAGGAGCTCCCATTCTCCAGCACCCATTTGTAGAGCTATGTGTTTTTACCCCCACCCCTTAATATCCTAAAAAGTAACCAGTTCTACTATCGACAAGGAACCGTGAAAGGTTTCATTTTGAGGGATAATTGACATTAGTTTCAGGTGAGCAACAATGATTTGTATATATTGCAAAATGATCACAGTAAGTCTTGTTAACATCCCTCATCCTTGTGATGAGAACTTTTAAGATCTACTCTCTTACCAACTTTCAAATAACTCTCACTTATTTTTTTTGTGTCCTCAACAAGAGCATGTGGAAGGAAGGAAGGAATGATGAAAGCCAAGCAATGCCTGGCGTTCCTCCAAATTGTTCTTGGTTTCTCCTGGTTGGGAAAGTCTCCTGAATCCTGTTCCATTATCCTGAGCAATCCTGGGCACCTGTGTGTAGGTTAGTATGACTGAGAGCTGGATAGGACACCGGTTATAATTCTTAACCAGGGTTTTTATTGGTAGGGACAACAGAGATCAAAGAAATGAGACATGTGGTTTCCCTGCCTGGGGGAAACAATGTGATAGGCCAGAGCTACTCTGAAGGTAGGTGGGCTTTTTGTGATTCCATGTGGGGCTCTGTAGGAGACCACCTAGCAGGCTGTCCCACAGCATCACGAGGAAAAACCACAGGGAACAATTAGTAGGAGAGTAAGTTCAGGCGGCAGGGTGAGAAGGGCCAGCTTCCCAGGGCTGCTCCCAGTTGCTTAAGTGGTGAGAATGGGTCCCTAAGATCCCACAGGCCTGTGAGAAGAGTAATAATGATGGAGCAGAGTACTTGTGGCCTGCCATGGAGCTCACCGTGGCACCAAGGGAAGGACCCTGTAGCAGATATTTTTAGAGAAGCGCCTGAGCCAGCGGTCTGGGACATAGGTTCCGAGTTTTCTATAGTATAAGAAGGGTGAGGCCAAGTCAGTGAAGGAGAAATCACCAGGAGAAATTCAGACGAAGACCAGGGAGAGGATCCATTTGCCAGATGTGGATCACAGATGTCGTAACACCCTAAAACAAAATATTCATGCCTCAGGGAAGAGCCCAGGCCAACAGATCTGCCACAGACACCAGGAGGACCCACAGGACACTCAAAGATGAGGCCCCCTCCTATCCACCACCAACTGCGCCCTACCCTCACTAGAAAATCACATTCCATACCAGCTTGGCCAGAAAGAGGAGGAACACGAAGACACTGAAGAAACTGGATATTTTACTGAAAGAGACTGAACAGTTACCGAAAATAATGGTTTTTATTATTGCATCAGACCAAGCTTAATGCATTAAGACTAAAATAAACCCTTTCCCCTCCCCACTGCCTGGAGTATAGGACTTTGTAAGAAAGAGCGGATCTATTACAGACAAAATAAAAAAATAAAGGCAAAATAAAAACTATATGAGTGTAGTGTGAGTAAATTTGTACCACAATACACTTAACAATATTTACTGCCTGCTTTCTGTTATCCAGGGAGTAGAGGTGTGAAAATAGGTCATCTAGGCTCTGTCCTCAAAGAATTTAGTGTCTTAGGGTAAAACACTCAATATTAGCTGTGATGCACTAACGAGGCCACCATTATAAAAACATGCAAAAGCCAGAGAGGCACAAAGGATAGAATGATGAACTCAGGTGCACACCTCTGTTTACTGCGGTATTTACAACAGCCAAACTATGGAAGCAGCCCAAGTGTCCACTGACTGATGAATGGATAAAGAAGATGTGGTATATTTATACAATGGAGTATTATTTAGCCATAAAATGACTGAAATCTTGCCATTTGAAACATGGATGGAGCTAGAGAGCATAATCCTCAGCTAAATAAGTCTGTCAGAGCAAGACAAATACCATGTGATCTCACTCATATGTGGAATTTAAGAAACAAATGAGCAAAGGAACAAAAAAGAGAGATAAATCAAGAAACAGACTCCTAACTATAGAGAACAAACTGATGGTTAGCAGAGGGTAGGTGTGGGAGGATGGGAGAAATAGGGGATGGGGATTAAAGAGTACATTTATCATGATAAAAAAAATAATTTTTTTTTTTTTTTAAGGAAAAGAATGATGAACTCAGGGCATTCAGGGAAGTCTTGCAGAAAACAAACAAATAAACAAACAAACACCTTCAAGCTTCATCTTACAGGACAAGCTGGAGACTTCTAGTCAAAAGTGGGAGCAATATGCACCTGAATTTGCTAAAATAAAAATAAAAGGGGGAGAGAGAAGACTCACTGAAAGCATGTGAGGACATGTCACAGAACCACAGGAATTTAACACCCAAGCCTTGAGAGGGAGGCACCTGGGCAGCAACAGGACCTCAGGGAACAGATCGAGGGCCCAGAATCTAGCAGGACCCTACCACACAAGTGCTTCTCTCTTTACATGTTTGCAGCATTTCCTCCTACCACAGACTGCTTTCTCCCAGCGAATGGCTTCCCCTCCCACTTTCTGGCACCGCCACTCATGAAGGGAGACATGTCCTTCCAAACTCCAGTCTCAAGAATCCCAAGGCAGGACTCTGATTGGCCAAGGAGGGATGCTGTGATTGGCCCCAGCCGGAGTGGGATGCCCAGCCCACGGTACCCAAGAAGGCAAGGTCGCGTGAGAAGGTGGCAGCATCATTCGGACCTATGGCCAGAGCAGCAGACGGGCCCCCCTCTAAACAATCTGAAAGCTGTTCAGCAAAGGGCAGGAGGATAGTAGGCAGACGACAATAATCATCTAGGCCGATGCAGTATTTGGCATCTCTCTACATTTCCATAACACCGTGAGTCAACAGTCTATGAGCCTGGGCTATTTTCCATCACTTTGATACACTCTGTGTATGTCTAACTCTGCCCATCTGCTTGGAGGGAACCACCTGCCTATTCAAACCCTACCAGTTCACCACAGGCTATTAAAATGACATCTCTTTCAAACTGACATTCCTCGCTTCACCTTGAACTTCAACAGTAATTTTTCCTAACTTCTCCTATGGGATTCATCATTTTCTGGCTTAATATATCTGAATAAACAATTACTGGTTCTTGCCCCAAACTGGAGTGGTAGGGAAGAGCCCCTGAACATGGGATAACTAGAATAGTGCCTTCCTTCCATTACAGGGATTAATGCAGGAATACATCTTGCCCAGGCATTTAAGCTAGCAAAAAAAAAAAAAAAAAAAAAAAATCGGTTTCACATATCTGGCCAAGTATTTGTTGAACTCAAGGAGCCCCAAGGGGTATGTAGCTATGTTGTTTGGCAAGGGCCTTGTAGTCTGCCTCCTTTCCTCTGTGGACCAAGGTAGACTTCCCAGGCAGAGTCAGAAACCAGAACTGCCCTGTTCTCAAAGTAAACACTATCTTCATTGTGAGCCAACAAAATCTTAGCAGGTATGTCACCTTTAAGAAAATGTTTCTCTTCCTCAATAAGGATTTTTGTAGTGGTTTATTCCCCCTACGGTGTTCAGGCATCCTTTGGGGGAATTCTAGAACTGAATACACACATGTACATGGAAGTCTACATATGTGTCCAATGAAACTTCATGAAAGAAAGAAGGGAAACCATGGAAGAGAACAAGTAAGGCCACGAAATAAAAGTAACTCACCTTTGAAAATTATCATTCAACCTTCCGAGATGTCAGCATACTTTAAATACTCACTGTGTCAGGGGATTATTTTTCAGACTATGTACCTGCCCTCCTCAATGAGCTTACAGGAAAGGCCAAAACAGTGGTCTGATGATTCTCATCTCCATTCCCAGCAAACTCAATCCCTCTAACTTGATCTTTCTGAGACAAACCTGTGAACTTTCCAAAACATACTGAAAACTCTCCCATCCCATCCTTTCTCAATTCATCTTGCCTCTTCCTCTCCTCAGCCTACTACCCAGAGAAGCACACATCTGTCCATCTCTTCCTACCCAAGCGATGATGTGTGGCAGGACTATATACTTAGGTATATGGATCTATCAAGACAGAGAAATGGCTCTATCACTTTACTCCTCCAGAATTTTCACCGCCACCTCTTTTCCCAGTCAAAGATTCACAAGAGAGGGAAGAAGCTAGGATGGTGAGACAAAATGGCACCTTTCGAACATAGGTAGCTACCCATGAAGTTCATTATGCCTTCCCTCTACGAAGAGGTGGTGCAACAACCTGGGAAGAACAAAACCTCTCAGGTCAACATCCTGGTTGTAGGACTTGCTCTTCATCTATTGGCCTTTATCTTGGACTACTCATGTCCCTACTCTTGGGCCTCAGAGCCCCCAACTAACAAATGAAGGTGACGACCACATCTATCTAACATACACATCTTTTACAAGCTAACTCATATGAAAAACACCTTATCTGGATGTCACTCGCTTACTCATTCTCCTTCCTTACTCCACCCTGGTAACTGTTCCTTGATTTCCTGGCATGGCCATAGGAGTCACTTTATAACCCGCTGAGCTTCAGTTGCCTTGCTTAGAAGACAGAGGAAGTATCTATCTTACAGAGTTATTTTGAGAATCAGATATCCTATATGTAAAGTGCCTACCACAGCTTGGTAAACAGTGACTATGATGATTAATAAAGCACCACAAAACTCTCATTTTGACTACAGCTACACAAGATGTGGTACTACCTAAGCTCTCCCAGGTTATGAAGTTTTCTGTGAGGCCAAGCCTCCTCCATCAAATACAGACTGGTTTTGCACCAGCACACGGGGGAAAGGCTCTCTTCCACACTCTCATCAGAGAGGCACAGGATGTGAGCTGGAGCAGGCGAGAGCCACAGAAGTTGCCTAAGTGGATGAATGGCACTGGGTCGTGATGATTTATATTAAAGAATGCATTTTGAAGACTGAAGACTAATTATGGTTAATTGAGGTAAGGTCCAACCCCTGCACTTTTGAATCTTTGATTTACAAACATTAATTTTCTTGGTTCAATCTCCTACTGAAACCAACAAAACAAAAGTCCAGGCATTCCTGGAGTCTCTGAAGCAGAACCGTCATGGATGCTAGCCCACCCCAATCATTAACCACAAGGCTCCCAGTACAGCCTGTCCTGAGGCTGCCCATGGAATGACAAGGGGCAACTTTTGAGAATCCCAGGATATTTCTGAGGCAGCTTGGTTTTAAATGCTTTCACCCTCTGCTTATATCACATTCCCTTCTAGACATGGTCACTTCCAAAGGCACTGTTTCTAAGTTAATCCTTTTCTCTTCCATTCTGACAGCACGGGGATAAGAAAGCACTAGATTCACTTTTTAGTTGACGTAAGTATTGGTAGGTTTCTGCTTAATCTAGTTTTCCCCTTTTTGCCAAACCCTCTCTATTTTCACATCTCTTTAAACAAGCCAGCATTGTGTACATGTACATGTGTCTATCAAAGAGCAGTGATGATAAAGACAGGATGGGGTATTAAAAGAGAATACTAACAAGGGGGATCAGGACAAAGAAAGCATATTGTGAATAAAAGAGAGTATTTCCAACAAAATATGAGAGGCAGAAAATCCAAGCCCTCAAAACCTCCTCCCTGACTTCCCGAGCGACCAGAACTTACCAGTACTAATTAGAAGAATGAACGAGAAATACAATCCACCTTAGTTTTAAAGACTGACAAAAATCATTAGATCATCCTACAAGAGACTGGAGATCACAGTTCCGGCACAAACAGGCGACTGGGCTGAAAAAATCCAGTTTCTTGGTGTTTCTTCCACTATATAGAGGTGACATGTCTGGATCTTGTAAGACGTGGGATCCATTCTTAGTGCTAACATCCCTATAAGCAGGGACAGTATCTGTCTGGTTCACCACTTCGCCCCACCTTCCAGGACCATGCCTGCCATCCTGGAAATGCCTGTTGAACACATGACTACTTCTCCATCCACTTCACCTCTTCTGACACATCACACCCATCCGTAAAATGAGGTAGGTGGACCAGGTCATCCCTAAGGCCTACAGTTCTGGGACTCTGTCTAGCCAACAGTGCAGTGTGACCAAACCCACTGTTCACAACTGGCCATCATCGTCTAGTGACAAATGCAAACAGGGAACGCAGAGAATTCCCAACTCTCTGCTACCAACGTTATTTCCACTTGTCGTTTATTAGCTGCAATAATTATTTTCAAATCCCAAGTACTTGCTTTCACTTGAATTGAGTTTAATTTAAGCATAGCTATGTTATGACTTCTGGCTGTAGCTCAAACTGGCTGTGCTCCAATTTTGGATTTCAAAGGAGAGTGGGATTAACACACTCCCTACAACTCCACTGGACTCTCGAGCTCCTCCACTGGTCTCCTAATCATTAATCCCACATCTCCCCAATTTGTTAGGCTATGCAGGACCCCAGCTACATAGGCATCCGGTCAGTCGGCCAGGCACAAAACCATATGAAGGTCATTCCCCAAACTGAAATGAGTTAGAATGAACACAGAGATTTCATAGTCTTACAGAACAGCAAGTTGCCCTCAAGCAGTCCTCACCACACCAGAATATTCACCCCAAAGAATTAATGAAATAGTGTATCTCCCCACTTTAAAAATTTAGAAGTTTTTAAAAATCTTATTTGGAAATAATTTCAAACTTCCAGGAAAGATAGAAGAATGGCACAAAGAACACCAAGACATCATCTTAACATTTTGACTCCATTTTCTGTATGTGTCTGAGCGTGCTTTTACATGCCTATGCTTGAGCTCTCTCTTACATAAAGTTTTTCCTCCTGAACCATTTAATGGTAAAGCTGCATTTATCATGGTCCCTTCCCCCAAAAAAGAAATTAAGTTTAAAACGGCAGCAACAGAAGGATGGCTGGGTGGCTCAGTCAGTTAAGCGTCTTGCCTTCAGCTCAGATTGTGATCCCAGGGTCCTGGGATCTAGTCCAGCATTGGGCTCCCTGCTCATGGGGAGTCTGCTTCTCCCTCTCTTCCCAGCTCGTGCTCTCTCTTTGCTATCTCTCTCTCTCTAAAATAAATAAATAAAATCTTAAAAAAAAATACACACACAACAACAGAAAAGTGGAATGTACAACATTTTTAAGTCCCCAGTAATAGAATTTCAAGGATGGCAGCTGAGCAGCATAGGGAATTTGTTCAGGCTGAGGCTTTCTACCAGCACTGGATGTGTAACCAATCTTATTCCTGGGGGTGGCCTTGATACTAGACAAAGAGCACGCACGCACACACACACACACACACACACACACACACACACACACACACACATTCCTGGGGGTGGCCTTGATACTAGACAAAGAGCACGCGCACACACACACACACACACACACACACACACACACACACACACACACACACACACACACACACACCCCTCTATTTTACTTTAGAAGGAAAAAAGGTCCTTGAGGCAAACCAGGTATGTTGACAACTGCCAGCCTCCATTTTGCTCATCAAAAAGCAGGGGGTAATTCAATAGGTCATTCTGTTCTGGCGAATAGAGAATTCTGCTCTGTAAGGATAAAGCTAGAGACAGCGCACTTTCAGAAACATCCCTTCTGCCTTGAAGCTCATGAAAAGGTTCCCTTCTCCTTCAATTAAAAACATAACCACATACTCCCCACACATGATAAGGGACAGATGGGTCACTAACTTTCTTGTTTTGGTAAACTTCAGAAGGCAACAATGGCCACCTGCTGAGGCCAGCTGAGGAGAGGGCAGTGGAGACTGAGGACACCTCCCCTGTACCCTAACACCAACTCGTCCCTTGATTTCCCTGGATGTCAAGAATGACTTGCAAGGGGGAATGAGTGGCATAACACACTACATTATTAATCATGCTACAAATAAATGACTTTTTCCTTTGGCAGTAAAGTGTTCTGCCTACTTGGTAATTACTAATAAACTTTTTAATATATAACTAGATCCCCTGGAGATACACAGGCTTTCTTGTTTAAATTATTTTCTTAAAATCCCTTCCTTGGAGCAACTATAAAATCAATAGTCCAAAATGGAACATTCTTCTTTGGTAAAGAATTAAAGAAAAAAAAACACCTGCTTGAAAACACAAAAGCAGCAGAGAGGGGGTATCAAATATGTACATAGTTCTTTAAGTCAACAGGACTCTCTATTGTCAAGGTAACTCCAAGGTAACTCTGATCAAGTGAATCTGCAACATTTCCCTTGTACTGAACTCCCCCCCCCCTTTATTTTTTTAAAGAAAACTGCACATGTACAATAAAGCACAAAGGCAGAGTCAAAGTGAAAGGAACCGAAGAACAAGTAGGTTTACCTCCGAAGCCTCTCTGGAAAGAAATTTTAGAGTGAGAGTTTTATACAAACATGTGTAAACTTGCACTTCATCAGAAAACAGTCTGGCAAAGCAACAAGGAAAAGAAAGGTAAGAACACAAGGCTCCCTGGCTTGGAGGGAAATAAAATAAAAGATTCCAGGATCTACCTTGCTTGGATGCCCTCCGTCGAATCTTCATTTTGGGGAAGGAAGGCCATGAGTAGTTAAAAGGGGAGTCCGAGTCAGAATCCATCTTTTTGTTTTGCCTCAATCAACAGATTCAACATGAGAGACTTAGGAAGAACTCGGGCGTCCCCAGCCAGGAGGCAAGTCTCCCGAGTCTCCCCGGGTGATGTCAAAGGAAGGAATGGGGCTGGGTGAAAAGCTCCCGCACACAGGGAGGGAGAGGCCATAAATGTTTTGCTTCCTTCAGGCGTCCAGGCATGTAGACGGAGAAGGAGGCTGTAAATATTAAAGCCAAACTAGGGAAGAGAAAAGAGAGAGAGAGAGAGAGAGGCAGCTGAGAGTTGCACTGGTAGATCACAGTCCAGTTATTCAAAAGGTCACTGAGAGCATATGAATCATTAACTCCCCTCTTCTCGTGGCTGGAAATGGAAACGAAGAAGGAAGGTAACTGTGAACTCAAAGAGAGCTGCCTGGGGTTCAAGAAAAGCCTCCAAACGCGGGCACATATTTTGTTCTGGAACTAGAGGATCGCTCTCAGAAAAGCCACCCTGCACAGTGACATCAAGGCTGAGGTTTCCAAGTCTGGACAACCAGAAAGCTCAGGACACTGGCAAGTAAAAGCCAGCATATGCAGGGCAGGGAGTTTTCCAGAGCAATCCATTTTTATACCACTGACAGTATCGGCAGCTCTTCGGATTCTAGGGTCAAAACAGCTCTTATAATTCCTTTAACAATCTAGTCTCGCCATCCTTTTAAAGCTAAAGTGGTGGGAAGCTTTAAGTGTTAGAGATAATTGTGCTCATTAAATATGTGAAAAGTCATCTACTCCTGTTCAGCACAACTGGGGCATTTTGCTTCAACTGTCACCAAGTTTGGCTGCCAATCATAAGGATTTGGGCATCCTCAGAGCTGCAGTCCCTCTCAACAGAGCTAGTGATGAAGTTACCACAAACCAAGAATCCTTACTTGGTCCCTGGTCCCCGTAAACAACCCTCTGGTAATTAACATTCAGTAGAAGCCCATGACCACCTCCCACTGACCGGGGACACTATTACTTCCCTGCTCTCCACAGGCACAAAGATACATGTGCCCCACAGAAGCTCAAGCACAGCAGTCATGATCTGGGGCAGAAGAAAGCACACCCCAAGTCTCAGAGGGGAGTCTCTTCTAAGCATTTACTTGGTACTATCAATAGCAGGAAACGGTGTGTTTTCTTTTGTGAGGTCATCGGACACCCAAATAAACGAAGGCTGTGGAAACAATATGAAGGTCTGTATGACTCTGCAGATCTGAAGCACAGCAATGTGCCTTAATTAACATTCCTCTTTACTCCAGGGGCGCCTGGGTGGCTCAGTCGGTTAAGCAACTGTCTTTGGCTCAGGCTGTGATCTCTGGGTCCTGGGATCTTCTGGCTCTCTGCTCAGTGGGGAGTCTGCTTCTCCCTGTCCCTCTGCCCCTCCTCCCGCTTGTGCTCGCTTGCTTTCTCTCAAATAAATAAAATATATTTTTAAAGATTTATTTATTTATTTGACAGAAAAAGAGAGCACAAGCAGGGGGAGCAGCAGGGAGAGGGAGAAGCAGGCTCCCGCTGAGCAGAGAGCCTGACGTGGGGCTCCATCCCAGGACCCTAGGATCTTGACCTGAGCCGAAGGCAGATGCTTAACTGACTAAGCCACCCAGGTGCCCCTCAAATAAATAAAATCTTAAAAAAAAATTTCTCTTTACTCCAAGTATTTCCCAAACTGTTGGCTTTATCATGCCACGCTGTGTCAGAAGACATGCGTAACCTGCTCCCTAATAGCCAACCCTGTCTGATTGGGTGGGGAGTGGGTGAGAGGTCCAGATAGAACTGGAGCAAGGGGAGAAACCACTTAATTACAAATTCAAATCAAAATTAGAATTACATGAATCACTCCTGTGTTTTTACATGGTTTGCCACACAAATAAAACATACAAATAACAAAATGCAACTAGGAGACCGTTGTAAGCACTACAGTCAAAATAAACATTAGTATATGTCCTACTTTGTGACCTTTGATTTGAAAAATAATTACATATTTTTCTTAATTAGATGCAATTTTAAGAATAAATTATTCTCAATCCTTACATCAGGTAAGAGAGTTTAAGTGCACCTGGATCTTTCATAAGAAAATAGTCTTGAAGATGAGTGTTTCCATTCATTCTCAGTTTTACAGCTTAAGAAAGGGCCAGAGACACTGTAGGTGTGTGATCAATGAATGAACGATTTACACTTACTAGTCTTAACCTATGGATGGAAAAGCTTTACATGTCATCTGTAAATGTTATTTAACATCCTGATTGAAAATATGTATTTCAAAAAAATTTTTTTAACTCAAGAATAGGTGATACACAATGTTGTATTAGGTTCGGGTGTACAGAGTGATTCAACAACTCTGCATGTTATGCTCAGTAGAGCTATCATCTGTCACCATACAATGTTATTACAGTACCACTGACTATATTCCCTATGTAGCTTTGCAAGAGTTCCTGCAGCTTTGTGTCAAGTGTTTAAAAATATATTTGTATTTTATTCATCACAATAGTAACTTTTTTGAAAAAATAGAAGAGCAGGACTTGTGAGTCAACAAAGCTCACTGTCCTCCAAGGCTCCAGGAAATACTTGGGGTGTACATAGATCCATGGACCCTCGGCTGCCTCAGAGAGGTCTGTAGACTAAAGAAAGGGAACCTCCACCTGTTTAGACAGCCATCAAATTAAAATTTAAGTGTTGAATCAGGAGATAATATTACCGTTCTCATTTTTCGTGTATGTTTAAGTTTTAGAGCCACGTAACCAGGATAAATCCCAGGTGAACAAACTACTAGAGCTATTCCTCTCTTGACCATGAGTGATACATGAGAAGAAAGTCAGGACAATCCCAAGAGAAATGTGAAAAAAAAATCCTTGTAAAACACATCTCTAGTAGTTGGGGTGCCAAGTAGATTCATCTTTATCTAGTTCTCCCCAAATCACAGGCCTTATTGACCAATTATCAATTGATTATTGACATGAAAATTATTGACAACAAAAAAGAACTACCAAAAAAATACAGGTGAGAAGCTCAACAAGACTTTCTATTCTTATTTGCTTTATTTACCAACATATTTTAAAAACGAAATGATTGCCACTGACAGCTATATAGCATTCAGTCAACACATAAAGTGAAGTAGAAAATATTGTTTGCACACCTCTATTTTTAGGACAGCTCATTTTATTGCCCACCAAAGACTTTCCCTAAATGTGGGTCATTTATCTTCCTTGTTTTCTAGAGTAATTCACTTTTCCCCCCATTATACCAGTATGATTGCATTTAAATTAATTCAAGATGTTATTTACATCTCATTCATATTCAATGGATTAATTTCTTTGCTTTCCCTGGCTGATTCCAACTGCAGTTGGCAGAATTCAAGGACATATTCCCAAGGCCACTTTCTCATCAGGATATTCTACAACTATTACAATGCAAGAGTGTGAATGATTTCATCAGCCTTATTGTGCCTCCTTTAATTAGAAAATCCTTAGAAAATTACCTCCAGGGGCGCTGGGGTGGCTCAGTCATTAAGCGTCTGCCTTCGGCTCAGGTCATGATCCCAGGGTCCTGGATCAAGACACACATCGGGCTCCCTGCTCAGTGGGAAGCCTGCTTCTCCCTCTCCCACTCCCCCTACTTGTGTTCCCTCTCTCACTGTGTCTCTCTCTGTCAAATAAATAAAATCTTAAAAAAGAAAGAAAATTACCTCCTTAAGGCTACAATCATTCAGGGCAGATGCTGTTGCCTTGAAGCTTCAGCTGTGGGGAAGACCCACGTGGAAGGGAAGCTTCCCTTGATTCTCCTCATGTCATGACAACACATCACCCACTTTTCAACCTTGGTGAAATTAATCTTTCTTAGAAGGGTATTTATATTTTGATTTGAATTACAGTATTTATAGTTTTCTTATCCTCCAGGGAGACCCAAAATGCCTTGAGTGCAAGAACCGTGTCACACTCATATTTTTATGGAGCCATAAGCTAAAAAGGAAAATTGTGGGGTTTTGGAGTCATATATCTGGGCTTGGAGAGTGGTTTTGTCACTCAATTACTTAGTGTCACTCATACTTTCTGATCCTCAGTTGTCTCACATAAATGGGGTCATAACATCCATACTACAGAGAGTTGTAAGGATCAAATGAGGTCATAAAGGTAAAGAACTTAATGTAAGTTTTCTTTTTTTTAAATTTTATTGTGTTATGTTAGTTCACCATACAATACATCATTAGTTTTTAATGTAAGTTTTCATTAAGTTTTAGCTTAACTATTAAATAAAGACAAAGTTTCCCTTTCACTGTATTCTCTTGTACATTATAGACACTGAAGTAACCCCAGGTTTACCTCAGGAGTAATGGCTTGATTTTCTGAACTGAGACATGGAAATGTGCAAAGAAGTTCCAAGACAATCATACTAAGACTGAAAGAGGTGGAGGATTTGTTTTGTTTCTCTGTTCTATTGTTTAGAAACCAGAGACCACAGATTTTAACACTGCTAGACACCATTCTTGGAAAAAGTCACTAAAAAAACACAGGCAAGAGGAGACAAGACGCCTAAACACCATGACAAGCCTATCCTGACTCACTTCAGCCTGAACAGTGGCAACATAATGTAGCCTTGGGTGAAAATCAGAGATGGTCAGAATCTTCCTCAAAATCCCTTAGGAGGCCCCATGTCATCTCCTGGAGTTCAACACAAGCAGTTCTTCTTTGTTGGAGAACATTGTGACTTTGGTTATGCACCAAGCGAAATGCTCGGCTCTGACTGAGATACCATGCTATACAGAAAATAAGGATTTTTTAAAGCACAGCTCATACCCATGTGCTAAAGGTGTGCTCATTCTGAGAACAGTGGGAACAGCACCTTCACATCTCCACTGTCACACTCACTCAGAGACACGGCGTCGTGAGTACAGTCATCCCGAGGTCTGAATGATTATTTTTCTCCCGACTTCCCCATTCTCTTTTTGCAACAGAGCCCACAGAATTGATCTCACATAAAACGGACATAACTCGGGAACACGGGACAACCACTGCTGTCATGCACCGGACTTTTAGGGGGCCACCATTTCCTAATGCCACCTTCCTTTAATGTCAGAATACTTTTTGTTTCTTATCTACCTTTATTATCTTGGTTTATTTGAATAAAAACCCTACATGCACTTTCAGAGGTTTTTATATTACCCTACTACCTAAGGGGAGAAACTGGATATAGCCTAAACGTCCATCAAAATATTACTTGTATTATGACATATCCACGCGTAGTGTGAGAAGAAAATATCCAAAACACGAAGGACAGGAAAGTAGATTTCCAAACAAAGCAACATATTCAAGAATTACATTGTCAAGGTTTCTACCAGCGATTATAATAGCTACAAGTATCAGTTTCTATTCAGATGATACTCTTAAGAAAAAAAAAGACTCCTCCTGGATCTGTTTTAAACCTTGAAATCCTTGGCATAACCTCAAAGAAAAGTAGAACAAACTGGCTCGATGTTTCTGAACAATGAATTAGGAGAAATTTTGACTCTGTCGGAGAAAGGCAGCTTTGAATACTGAATGTGAGGGGTTCTAGAAATGGGAGAAGAAAGAAGATGAGCCAGGAAGGTGAAAAGAGCAAGGGTGGAGGGACAGTCACATGTCTTGTCATAGCCTTGGGAGAAAGAGATTCTTCTTAGTAGGAAGAGCCACGGCAATTAGGGAGAGCAACATCTACATTTTAGGTTTTTTCTGCTAATGTTCCAATTCCCATTTTCCCAAACCTTTCCAAAAAAGTCTCTTACGTGCCACAAACTTATTTACAAACTTACTTTTTTTTAAATCAATTTGAACATTCAAAGTTCAACTAATTGTTCTATGGGCTTGTATACGGTCATTCACATGCATATAAGTGAACTAGGAGATATAAAATGAGCAAAAAATTTAGTTTTAATGTAAACTCAAATCTATCAATTCCACAGTACTGAAGCTAAAATTCCCACAAAATGTAATGGATAATCTTAGTTTTAAATAAAGGGTGGCTGGGAGCGGAGCAAGATGGCGGAGGAGTAGAAGACCTGGATTTCGTCTGGTCTCAGGAATTCAGCTGAATAGGGATCAAACCATTCTGAACACCTATGAACTCAACAGGAGATCGAAGAGGAGAGTAGCAACAACGCTCTGAACAGAGAAGCGACCACTTACTGGAAGGTAGGACGTGCGGAGAAGTGAATCCGAGGCAATATTCGGGAGGATAGACGGTGGGGGAGGGGGCCTCCGTCAGCCGCTTCTGACAAGTGATAGAGCCGCGGAGCACAAAATCGGAACTTTTAGAAGTCGGCTCCACTGAGGGATGTCGCTGCAGTGGCTAAGTGGGGGGTGGAACCCTCGCGGGACAGTGTGGTCTCAGGACCCTCGGGGTCACAGAAAGACCAGGGGTGCCTGAGTGCGGCAGAGCTCCCAGGTATTGGAGCGGGGAAGCCGGCTGCAGAGACGGAGCCGAGGCGCGGGCTCTCAGGTCGGGGTGGCCATAAACTGTGATCCGCGGCCCAGTCGGGCCACTGCTCCTCCAGCAGGGACCCAACAAGCGGCAGAGCCAGGGAAACTCCCCTTCCTCCCCCCGGAGAAGCGGTGCGGGAGCACACTGCAGGGATCTGCTGGGTTTGGAGACTCCACACGGGGTCGGGTGCCAGAGATAGAAATGCTCGGTCACAGGCCAGGTGAGCACGGAGTGTGGTCGGAGACCGGGGAGACGGGAGTGACTGACTGCTTTTCTCTGGGGGCGCACTGAGGAGCGGAGCCCCGAGTTCTTGCCTCCTCTGGGGCACAGATCGGGAGGCCGCCATTTTCACTGTCGTCCTCCAAAGCCGTAGGGAAAGCTTGCAGGGAACAAAAGCTCCTGAGAGCAAACCTGAGCAGCTTGCTTAGCCCAGACCGACAAGGGCGGGGCAATTCCACCTCCAGCAAAGACATTTGGGAACCATGGCAACAGGCCCCTCCCCCAGAAGATCAGCATGAACAGCCAGCAAGCCAAGACCAAGTTTACCGATCAAGGAGAACGGGAGAACTCCAGCGCTAGGGGAATACTGCACATAGAATTCATGGCTTCTTTTACCATGATTCATTAGTTTTTCAAAGTTAATTTTTTAACTGTTTTTTTCATTTCTCTTTTTCCCTTTTTCAACCACCATCTTATCAATCCCTTTTTTTATTTTTCATTTTTAGAGTCATATTTTATTCCTTCATAGTAGTTACCCTTATTTTTGGCATATATATATAAGTTGTTCTCTCTTTAAAAATTTGAGATACAGTTTCTTCTAAAAGATCAAAATATACCCTAAATCACTAGTGTATGGCTTTGTTCTAGTCTCCTGCCTGATCACATTCTCTCCTTTTTTTTTAAATCTTCTTCTTTCTTTTTTCAAACAACTTCTTATCTTATCAAGTCCTTTTATAAAATCTTTTATAACTTTCATCTTTACAGTCATCTTCCATCCCTTCATTGTATCAACCCTTATTTTGTACATATATAAGTCTTTCTTCCTTTAAAATTTTAGGAGGCACTTTTTTCTAACAGACCAAAATACACCCAAAATCTAGTGTGTGGCACTGATCTATGCACTAGCCTGATCATATTTGATCATATTCGGGTTTTTTTTGTATTGTTCTGTTTTTGTTTTTCATCTTTTTCTTTTTTTTCTTTCTTTCTTTTCTCTTTCTTTTTTCTTTCTTTTCCCCTGGTTTCAGGTCTTTTCTGATTTGTATAGAGTATATTTGCTGGGGACGTGGTTAACCTGTTAGCATTTTGTTCTCTCATTCATCTATTCTCTGGACAAAATGACAAGATGAAAAAAATCACCTCAGCAAAAAGAACAAGAGATAGTACTGTCAGCCAGGGACCTACTCAATGCGGACATTAGTACAATGTCGGACCTATAGTTCAGAATCATGAGGTTAAAGATACTAGCTGGGCTTGAAAAAAGCGTGGAAGTTATTAGAGAAACCCTTCCTGGAGAAATAAAAGAACTAAAATCTAACCAAGTCGAAATCAAAAAGGCTATTAATGAGGTGCAATCAAAAATGGGGGCACTAACTGCTAGGATAAATGAGGCAGGAGAGAGAATCAGCGATATAGAAGACCAAATGATGGAAAATAAAGAGGCTGAGAAAAAGAGAGATAAACAACTACAGGACCACGAGGGCAGAATTCAAGAGATAAGCAATATGATAAGACGAAACAACATTAGAATAATTGGGATCCCAGAAGAAGAAGAAAGAGAGAGAGGGGCAGAAGGTATATTGGAGCAAATAATAGCAGAGAACTTCCCTAATGTGAGGAAGGAAACAGGCATCAAAATCCAGGAGGCACAGAGAACCCCTCTCAAAATCAATAAAAATAGGTCAACACCCCGACATCTAATAGTAAAACTTACGAGTTTCAGAGACAAAGAGAAAATCCTGAAAGCAGCTCGGGAGAAGAGATATGTAACCTACAATGGTAAAAATATTAGATTGGCAACAGACCTATCCACAGAGACCTGGCAGGCCAGAAAGGACTGGCATGATATCTTCAGAGCACTAAACGAGAAAAATATGCACCAAGAATACTATATCCAGCTAGGCTATCATTGAAAATAGAAGGAGAGATAAAAAGCTTCCAGAACAAACAAAAACTAAAGGAATTTGCAAACACAAAACCAGCCCTCCAAGAAATATTGAAAGGGGTCCTCTAAGCAAAGAGAGAGACAAAAAACAGCACAGATCAAAAGGAACAGAGACAATATACAGTTAACAGTCATCTTAGAGGCAATACAATGGCACTAAATTCATACCTTTCAATAGTTACCCTGAATGTAAATGGGCTCAATGCCCCAATCAAAAGACACAGGCTATCAGATTGGATTAAAAAACAAGACCCATCCATATGCTGTCTGCAAGAGACTCATTTTAGACCCAAAGACACCCCCAGATTGAAAGTGAAGGGGTGGAAAACCATTTGCCATGCTAATGGACACCAAAAGAAAGCTGGGGTGGCAATCCTTATATCAGACAAATGAGATTTTAAACCAAAGACTGTAATAAGAGATGAGGAAGGACACTATACCCTACTTAAAGGGTCTATCCAACAAGAAGATCTAACAATTGTAAATATCTATGCTCCGAACATGGGAGCAGCCAATTATATAAGGCAATTAATAACAAAAGCAAAGAAACACATCAACAGCAATACAATAATAGTGGGGGACTTTAACACCCCCCTGACTGAAATGGACAGATCATCTAAGCAAAAGATCAACAAGGAAATAAAGACTTTAAATGACACACTGGACCAAATGGACTTCACAGACATATTCAGAACATTCCATCCCAAAGCAACGGAATACACAGTCTTCTCTATTGCCCATGGAACATTCTCCAGAATTGATCACATCCTAGGTCACAAATCAGGTCTCAACTGGTACCAAAAGATTGGGATCATTCCCTGCATATTTTCAGACCACAATGCTTTGAAACTAGAACTCAATCACAAGAGGAAAGTCGGAAAGAACTCAAATACATGGAGGCTAAAGAGCATCCTACTAAAGAATGAATGGGTCAACCAGGAAATTAAAGAAGAATTAAAAAAATTCATGGAAACCAATGAAAATGAAAACACAACTGTTCAAAATCTTTGGGATACAGCAAAGGCAGTCCTGAGAGGAAAGTCTATAGCAATACAAGCCTTTCTCAAGAAACAAGAAAGGTCTCAAATACACAACCTAACCCTACACTAAAGGAGCTAGAGAAAGAACAGCAAATAAAGCCTAAACCCAGCAGGAGAAGAGAAATAATAAAGATCAGAGCAGAAATCAATGAAATAGAAACCAAAAGAACAGTAGAACAGATCAACGAAACTAGGAGCTGGTTCTTTGAAAGAATTAACAAGATTGATAAACCCCTGGCCAGACTGATCAAAAAGAAAAGAGAAATGACCCAAATCAACAAAATCATGAATGAAAGAGGAGAGATCACAACCGACACCAAAGAAATACAAACAATTATAAGAACATATTATGAGCAACTCTATGCCAGCAAATTAGATAACCTGGAAGCAAATGGGTGCATTCCTAGAGATGTATCAACTACAAAATTGAGCCAGGAAGAAATAGAAAACCTGAACAGACCTATAACCACTAAGGAAATTGAAGCAGTCATCAAAAATCTCCCAAGAAACAAAAGCCCAGGGCCAGATGGCTTCCCAGGGGAATTCTATCAGACATTTAAAGAATTAATACCTATTCTCCTGAAACTGTTCCAAAAATAGAAATGGAAGGAAAACTTCCAAACTCATTTTATGAGGCCACCATTACCTTGATCCCAAAACCAGACAAAGACCCCATCAAAAAGGAGAACTACAGACCAATATCCTTGATGAACATGGATGCAAAAATTCTCACCAAAATACTAGCCAATAGGGTCCAACAGTACATTAAAAGGATTATTCACCATGACCAAGTGGGATTTATCCCTGGGCTACAAGGCTGATTCAACATCCGCAAATCAATCAACGTGATACAATACATTAACAAAAGAACAAGAATCATATGATCCTCTCAATAGATGCAGAAAAAGCATTTGACAAAGTACAGCATCCTTTCTTGATCAAAACTCTTCAGAGTATAGGGATAGAGGGTACATACCTCATAAAAGCCATCTATGAAAAAACCTACAGCGAATATCATTCTCAATGATATTCAGAAACGCGGTCAGAAACGCGGCAGGGATGTCCACTCTCACCACTGCTATTCAACATAGTATTAGAAGTCCTAGCCACAGCAATCAGAAAACAAAAAGAAATCAAAGGCATCCAAATCGGCAAAGAGGAAGTCAAACTCTCACTCTTTGCAGATGATATGATACTGTATATGGAAAACCCAAAAGACTCCACCCCAAAACTGCTAGAACTCATACAGGAATTCAGTCAAGTAGCAGGCTATAAAATCAATGCACAGAAATCAGTGGCATTCCTATACACCAACAACAAGACAGAAGAGAGAGAAATCAAGGAGTCGATCCCATTTACAATTGCACCCAAAACCATAAGATACCTAGGAATAAATTTAACCAAAGAGGCAAAGGATCTGTACTCAGAAAACTATAAAATACTCAGGAAAGAAATTGAAGAAGACACAAAGAAATGGAAAAACGTTCCATGCTCATGGATTGGAAGAACAAACATTGTGAAAATGTCAATGCTACCTAGAGCAATCTACACATTCAATGCAATCCCCATCCAAATACCATCCACTTTTCTCAAAGAAATGGAAAAAGTAATCCTAAAATTTGTATGGAAGCGGAAGAGACCCCAAATAGCCAGAGGAATGTTGAAAAAGAAAAGCAAAGCTGGCGGCATCACAATTCTGGACTTCCAGCTCTATTACAAAGCTGTCATCATCAAGGCAGTATGGTACTGGCACAAAAACACACACATAGATCAACAGAACAGAATAGAGAGCCCAGAAATGGACCCTCAACTCTATGGTCAACTCATCTTTGACTAAGCAGGAAAGAATGTCCAATGGAAAAAAGACAGTCTCTTCAACAAATGGTGTTGGGAAAATTGGACAGCCACATGCAGAAGAATGAAACTGGATCATTTCCTTACACCACACACAAAAATAGACTCCAAATGGTTGAAAGACCTAAACGTGAGACAGGAGTCTATCCAAATCCTAAAGGAGAACACAGGTAGCAACCTCTTCGACCTCAGCCGCAACAACTTCTTCCTAGAAACATCGCCAAAAGCAAGGGAAGGGCAAAAATGAACTATTGGGATTTCATCAAGATAAAAAGCTTTTGCACAGCAAAAGAAACAGTCCACAAAACCAAAAGACAACCGACAGAATGGGAGAAAATATTTGCAAATGACATATCAGATAAAGGACTAGTATCCAAAATCCATAAAGAACTTATCAAACTCAACACCCAAAGAACAAATAATCCAATCAAGAAATGGGCAGAAGACATGAACAGACATTTTTCCAAAGAAGACATCCAAATGGCCAACAGACACTTGAAAAACTCAAGTTTTGAGTTGAGCGATGCTCAACATCGCTCGGAATCAGGGAAATCCAAATCAAAACCTCAATGAGATACCACCTCACACCCGTCAGAATGGCTAAAATTAACAAGTCAGGAAACAACAGATGTTGGCGGGGATGCGGAGGAAGGGGAACCCTCCTACACTGTTGGTGGGAATGCAAGCTGGTGCAACCACTCTGGAAAACAGTACGGAGGTTCTTTAAACAGTTGAAAATAGAGCTACCATACGATCCAGCAATTGCACTACTGGGTATTTACCACAAAGATACAAATGTAGGGATCCGAAGGGGTACATGCACCCCAATGTTTATAGCAGCAATGTCCACAATAGCCAAACTGTGGAAAGAGCCAAGATGTCCATCGACAGATGAATGGATAAAGAAGATGTGGTATATATACACAATGGAATATTATGCAGCCATCAGAAGGAATGAGATCTTGCCATTTGCAACGACGTGGATGGAACTGGAGGGTGTTATGCTGAGTGAAATAAGTCAATCAGAGAAAGACATGTATCATATGACCTCACTGATATGAGGAATTCTTAATCTCAGGAAACAAACTGAGTGTTGCTGAGTGGTGGGGGGTGGGAGGGATGGGGTGGCTGGGTGATAGACATTGGGGAGGGTATGTGCTATGGTGAGCACTGTGAATTGTGCAAGACTGTTGAATCACAGATCTGTACTTCTGAAACAAATAATGCAAGATATGTTAAGAAAAAAGAAAAAGAAGAAGATAGCAGGAGGGGAAGAATGAAAGGGAGTAAGTCGGAGGGGGAGAGGAACCATGAGAGACGATGGACTCTGAAAAACAAACTGAGGGTTCTAGAGGGGAGGGGGGTAGGGGGATGGGTTAGCCTGGTGATGGGTATTAAGGAGGGCACATTCTGCATGGAGCACTGGGTGTTATGCACAAACAATGAATCATGGAACACTACATCAAGAACTAATGATGTAATGTATGGTGATTAACATAACAAAAAGGAAGGAAGGAAGGAAGGAAGGAAGGAAGAAAGGGTAGCTGATCTTGAATATGCTACTAGAGTACTAGCTCTGACAAAGCTAATTAGACATTAAAAGATGATATGCTGGAACTAATTTTAATTTTTCATAAACAAATAGTGTCTCTTTGGAGTTAATAGGTTCCCAAGAGGCAACCCCAGTGAGAGGCTCCCATGTGCACCTGAGGGTAAGCGCGTCTACCCAGTTAGATCACAGAAATCTTATTGGCAGACAAATCTCTAGAGCATGGATGAAACCCAGCTAGCTTACTCAAAGTCTTCTACTCAAGTTCTGGAAAACTTTAACTTTACTCTGTGATTTTTTTTTTGTTATTTTAATTATTATAAAGAACCACATTTACTACTAGATCTCCTGTTCAATTTGCAATGGTACCACTTCTCTATACTTTAGCTCATACACATCCTTCCACAGAATCTCATACTATGAAGAATAAATTCTATTGGCTTTCTTGCTCATGCCTGAAGTAAGGGGCCATATTTCATACCAATGTCTTCTCAATTAGCCACTCTAAAAGTTAAACCAACTTGTCCAAATGAATTGTAAGCTTTCATGCCAGGGAATATAAGCATTAACTGCCCTGAAGTCCCTTCCAAGGGATTAACCACTGGTACTCAAAAAAGAGCAAGCCTAAACTCACATAAGCACACTTGCCCACTGCAATGAAGCCCAGAGCCCAGGGATTCCTCTGTGAGAGCAATTCCTTCATTAAATGTCTGGACACACTGGTATACTCAAGGATTTCAGCACAAGAAAAGGGGAAGAAATCTGTGGCTGGAATTTTAACTTTCCATGTAAAAATTTTAAATATTATTTCCACAACATATTTCCTATTTTTCATTTGTTTCATGTTTTATAAATTAGTAGTTTCCTTAATATTTATTTTTGTTTGAATTTTATAATCATTTGACTTAAACATCAAAATAGAATCTTTAGGGATGGAGCCTATGTGATTTACTCATTCACTAATAAGCTAGTTTATGTGGAGTTGAGGTCTTATTCTGGAGAATGAAAATTTAGAATTCATATATAATGAGGAAATGATGGTCTCTTTAACCAACAGTGTTGGGAAAACTAGACAGCCACATGCAAAGAATGAAACTGGACCACTTTTCTTTCACCATACACATACACAAAAAAAACTCAAAGTGGGTTAAAGACCTAACTATGAGACCTGAAGCCACAAAAACCTGAAAAGAGCACAGGCAGTAATCTCTCTGACATCAGCCATGGCAACAATTTTCTAGATATGTCTCCTGAGGCAAGGGAAATAAAAGCAAACTACTGGGACTACAAAACAAAAAAATTTCTGCACAGTGAAGGAAACCTCAACAAAACTAAAAGGCAACTTATGGAATTAGAGAAGATATTTGCAAATGACATATCCAATAAAGAGTTAGCTAACCTAAAAAATATAAAGAATGGATACAACTTAATACCCAAAAAACAAATAACCCAATTAAAAAATGAGAAGACATGAACAGACATTTCTCCAAAGAAGGCATATGGCCAACAGACACATGAAAAGATGGTCAATATCACTCATCATCAGGGAAATGCAAATCAAAACCACAGTGAGTTATGACCTCACACCCATCAGAATGGCTAAAATCGAAAACACAAGAAACAACAAATGCTGGCGAGGTTGTGGAGAAAAAGGAACCCTTGTTCACTGCTGGCAGAAATGCAACCTGGTGCAGCCGCTCTGGAAAAGTATGCCTGTTCCTCAAAAAATTAAAAATCAAACTACACTACAACTGAGCAATCACACTGGTATTTAACCCCAAAATACAGAAACACTAATTCAAAGGGATACACGCACCCTGATGTTTATAGTAGCATTATCTACACAGCCAAAGTGTGGAAGCAGCCCAAATGTCTATTGATTGATGAACAGATCAAGAAGATGTGGTATGTATATACAATGGAATATTGTCCAGCCATAAAAAAGAATGAAATTTTGCCATTTGCAACAACATGGATGGAGCTAAAGAGTATAATGCTAAACAAAATAAGTCAGAGAAAGACAAATACCATATGATCTCAGTCATATGTGGAATCTAAGAAACAAAAGAAGCAAAAAACAAAACAAACAACCAAAGGAAAAAAGAGAAAGAGAGAAACCAAGAAACAGACTCTTAACTATAGAGAACTGTTGGTTACCAGAGGGGAGGTGGGTGGAGGAATGGGTGAAATAGGGGATGGGGATTAAAGAGTACACTTATCATGATGAAAAAAAAAATTTAAATTCAGAGAAAAAACTACCCTTTTTCTCCTCCCTCAGTTACATTTCAGAAATTAAGTTGGTTTGTTGAATGAAAGCAGAAGGCAGTTTGGCTTGTACCACGGGTACAAATATCAGGCATCCTTGTAAAGCCCTTATGACATTAGTGTAAACCCAGTTCACTTCCTCTCCATCTGTGTCCCTGGAAATGTACAGGTACATTTATGTCATTAAATGACTCTGAAAGCAAGTGACAATCACTGGATTTTCTCTCAGTAGTTTTTTTCCAAAGTTTTTACATTTCCCACGTATCTATGATATTGATGATGATACTCATTCAAAGTCTGCAAACCCAATACAAATTGGCTTCCATTCATTGCTTTTGCCATCTATTGCAATACAAGTAGAACCACATTTCCCCAACTCTAAGAAGATGGAAACCCCAGGAAGTCAGGGGTGATTTCAGCAAAGCAGAGCTCCCTCAAGGAAGTACATCATGGTTCTCAACCTTGGGCCACACTGAGAATCACCTGGGGAACTTTAAGAACTCTAAGTGTGGGCTTCACTCCAGACCAGTTAAATCAGATTTCTCTGGGAATGGACACAGGTTTCAGTATTATTAAAGCTCCAAGGGTAATCCCAATGTGCAGGCTAAGTTTAGAACCATAGGTTGAGTGCCTATACAACTCTTAACCTTAACTCACTTTTATTTTGCGTTTTTTACATTTGTGAGCTAATAATAGGCAAAGCATAAGACTCATGGTTTCATCAGACAGTAGATTTGGGAATCCAGTTTAACACAGTGTTTGTGTATGTGTTTTTTAATCAGAAGAAAAGCAATATAATATTATATACCTCCAGTAAGGCTTTAGTTTCTTCATGTGCTCTAGTTTATAGTATATATTAACCTAAAAATCCCACAATTCTTTAATTCATGGGATAGAATTCTGCCAATAAATATTCTAATTGTCTAATTTAAAGAAAAATGCTTTATTCACATTCCACAAGAAAAATATGTCCAAACAATGAAGCCACAAATAGAACACTTATAGTAAAGGACCCAAACAGAGCTTGTAATATTCAGAATTCCAGTAAGTCAGTAATTTCTTCTACCAAAAACAATGTTTAAAACCTCAACAAGTGTAGTAAGAAAATTTCACTGAAGTCAACAGAAGGAATACGAGTCCATTTTTACAAATAACTTTGCATTTTCAGTGGTCTTGGGTTATGTCTCCATTCCTAGCCCCAGTTCCTTTATTTCAAAATCCAATCACTGATAAGCTTTGGTTTGTGGTAAAGAAATGAAAACTGGCTCCCCCCACCACCACCACCACAAAGGAATCCACAGAAGATTCTGTAGCCTGGGGCATAGAGAAAGATCTGCCAAAAATCAGACTTCAAAACTTCTTTTTTAGAAGGTTGAGAGCTCTGCTAAGTTTCCTTCTCCCTGACACTTTTTTAGATATTCCTTCATGTTTAACATTCTTGATATCTCAACATAGATACACATGTGTTATTAAATAACAGCCAACAGAGGGCCCACTTCCTCTGACATGGGTCCCAGATATTTTTTTTTTTAAGATTTTATTTATTTATTTGTCAGAGAGAGAGAGAGAGAGAGAGCACAAGCAGGGGGAAAGGCAGGCAGATGGAGAAGCAGGCTCCTTGCTCAGGAAAGAACCTGATGCAGGAATCGACCCAGGATCACGGGACCATGACCTGAGCTGAAGGCAGATGCTTAACTGACTGAGCCACCCAGGCATCCCATGGGTCCTAGATCTTAAGATTCCCTGCTGTTTGGAATCATCTCAAAACTGTTCCCACAAACAACTTAAAAGTGCTGTTTTATATGCTTGTATAACTTAGCGTCATTAATTTCATTTCTAAACTTTTAGTTAATATAAGAGAACAAAGATTAACCCGGTTAGCCCTACTTATTTGGTGCTTTATGCCAAACCATCAGGATTCACTACACAGTCTCCATGCACCTTACCACTGAAATCCATGGGCTTGGACCTCTCCCAGATAGACCCACAAATGGGGATCCCAAAAAACAAGTTTGTACTACACCAAACATTCTGCTCTAGAGGGGCTGATCCTCTGGATCTTCCAATGATTTCCATCCAGCTTCCGTTTACTAAAAATATTTTTCCCTAAGCTTCCTATGTAGCACCTTTGTTTCTCCTTCTGGGTCTTTTCTGTAGTCCTGAGAGTCTGTGCTGTCTAGGTTAAGCAATTTGAAACACTTTGTTTCCTACTGAACATTTCTGTCTATTTCTGCTTCCTTCTCATGATTGGTCTGGATCAATTTTTTTGGGTATCAGGTCAGGTTTCTTTCCACACCAGCTTTGGCTTATCTCTCTCCTGGGTACCCACACCTCCCAGCCCCAACACATACTAACTAAAAGATTAAAAGGTTTCCTTTTTCTCATGTTACCTATAAGTAACCAACAGTAATAGCAATGAAGTGACCCAAAATACTGAAGAATAATTGGGATTTGAACCTCAGCATATACTGAAAATCAGGTCACTCTATAAAATCAAACAATACATATTATAAAAAGAAGAGCTTTTCTTCTCACTGATAAATACTGACTGGCAAAATCTAAGACATTTTCCCCTTCTTCTTAGAAAAGTAACCCCTATTTTTTGTAGAAAAATGTACAGAATCATTTTAAGCTACCTACTAACACAGAACTTACTTATGGCATATAATGTTAAATGAATAAAACAGGGCACAAAATTCAATTGTTTACATGATCACAACTATGTTAAAAATAGATGCACCTAAAAATACTGGTAGGAATACAGCTAAGTTTAATAGCAGCTGCTTTGGGTGAGCAAAATATAGGGTTGTTTCTCTCTTTTCCTAAAGGTTCTAAAATTCCCAATTTTTCTACTGTGAGCATTTATTGCTTCCACAATTTAAAAATATTATTTTTGGGGCGCCTGGGTGGCTCAGGTATTGAGCGTCTGCCTTTGGCTCAGGTCATGATCCCAGGGTCTTGGGATCAAGCCCTGCATCGGGCTCCCTGCTCAGCAGGAAGCCTGCTTCTCCTCTCCCTCTCCCCCTGCTTGTGTTCCCTCTCTCGCTGTCTCTCTCTCTCTCTGTCAACTAAATAAAATCTTTAAAAATTTTAAAATTAAAATTAAAAAATTTTTAAAATAAAAATATTATTTTTTCCAAAAGCCTTATTTTGACATGATATTCTATATGAAATCTTCTCTGGTACACTCTCTGCCAGCCAGACCCGGGGTAGTAAATGCAGCCTTCCTTCCTGCCCAGAGCTTTAAGGTACTGGGACTTCTCAAGCATAGAACCATGATGCCAACCAATTCCATCACCACCTCCCCTAATGTCTCTACCTCCCTATCTTGTCCCTTGAGGAAAGTTAAAACATGCTCACATGGTTCTTGTTTTAACCAATCTGTCTCACCAATCCTTCATTTTTTCTATTCAAATAGTTCTACAATGTACAGCTGTAGGTAGATAACTCTCAAGCCATCTTTAGTCCAATGCAGGACATGGCTGATAAATTATTGCAGGAAAAGCAACATCAGTGTGAATGTCACTAAATCTGGTCTGACATACACAACTTCACTCACACTCTGGAGTATCACTTGCTAAGAAAGCAGGAGTGTCACCTTCCAGGAGCTTCTGTAATTCACCTGCCACATTGGCACTCTTGATTTGCAGTCCTCCAGGACAAACTTAACTTTTAACTGAAAATCTTCATTTCTAATGAGGCACACAGTTCTATTTTTTTTCAAATTCAACCCTTTAAAAGTAGAGTTCACAAGACAGCAACGTATCAGCCATTTGCAACTTGGCTGATGCAATGATGGTTTATGCATCTTCATTTGCAGGTGGGATTCCAAGAAGGCAGCTGAAGCTCACCATCCCTCCAAATTCTCACAGCTGTCCCCTTGCTCGTGCTTGATGTTCACTTCCCTTCTCCTTGGCACAGCATTTGCTGGGGCCCACTACTGAGCTTCTATTTCTTAATCCTACTGAGTCCTGCAGACTTGAGCCAAACAGACTCTCTCTCCCTTCTTAATTTCTCTACTGACCCATCTCAACAGAGCCATCACTCCTGAACATCCCCTTACTACTCACTGAGGTGGTTCAGAGGCACTGGCATGGATGAGCTTACCAGCTATTACCCACCCAAGACATCATCTCTGCAATCAACAGTCCTTTTCAGTGTATGAACTAATGGCCAGTAGGATTCTTGATGCTCTGATGATCAACAATACAAAGGGAACTTCTGGGGCAATAAAAACTAAAGTTGTAAGTTAATTCCTCAGCCACACTAGTCATACATCACACACACAATAGAACTATGTGGCTACTATTCATGTTGAATAGTACAGATATAAAACATGTCCATCATCACAGCAAGTTCTACTGTAACAGCACCGATGTAGTTTATGAGAGCATGCTAAACTAACATCATACCATTCTGAATAATACAAATCAGCAAAGAAATAAACCTCAATCCCATATTTATCAGTATGTCCTAGGAGACTGAGCAGAATGTAAGTACATATAAAATAACACAACAGTTTGGAAGTGGCCTTGTGGAAAAGCTGTTTCAATTTCCAGACTCCAGCTTATCATCCAACTATTGCTCACTGCTTCCTGTCCCCTTCTGTCCCAGAAGGTTCTTTTAAAATCTATTACCATTTTCTTTGCATAAAGTCAGGTAAGTTTTTTCAATCCTAAAAGTTTAAATGAAGAAAAAAGCCAATGTTAGCACAAGGAATAATCATTTGTGGCCATTTTCACTGGGGATTAAAGTCATACAAGTTTGTCTCAAATCATTTATTACGATCCTCCTCAGACACAATGATGTTACTGACAAAACACACCGATTAGGTCAGGCTACTATATTCTCCTTACCACGGGGCTTCTTACCCAGCAAATGTACTGGTTTGAGAATGGAGTTTTTAAAAGTGAAAATTAAGATCATCCTATGTAATACTTGTAACAGCCGACATTCCTCCCCCTCCAGCAATTTGTCTTAGTAAACATTCTTCAAAGCTAACATTCCTGGGAGCATGATGTAATTTGTAGATGAGACATCCTGTATGCTCGAGCAGCAGGTATGCTCCTGGGTTTAATGGCCTCCAAGAGTCATTTAAACTGAGATGTTTGCTTCCATTTCCCCTTCCTCTTCCCCTCTTCTGGAAGTACATTATCACCCTTACCTTATATAGCAGAAATATTCAAGGTGTGCGGATTGCTTGGCAGAGTCTAAGTTTCTGTTCCAGTTTCAGTGGTAGTACCCCATCCGAAGAGATCGGACAAACACCACTGGCTTGGAGCCAAGCTACGGGCAGCACAGCCAACGGCCGCTGATGATCGTGCTTTCTCCTCACCGTGCTTTATTCTTCATGACTCGCCCCCCACCGCTGTCACTGTTCTGCCCATACCTGCCAAACGTGCCAACAACACTCCACTGGCCTCCAGCGAGACCCCTGCACCGCGAGGCTCCAGGCCTGGCCCCCTCACTACTGAACTCACCCTGGGCATCATCTCCGTCCTCCCCCTTCCACCTCAGCCTGAGCACTCCTCTACCACTGCTAATACCACCCCACTCCTGGCAACACCTGGCACCTAGCTCTGTGCCGGGGCTTTCCACTTAGCCCCAGAGGTCTGCACAGACCACCCAGGGGCCCATAGGAGACATCAGCTGATGGCCCAGGTTACGTATGTCCTCCAGCCTCCAACAGCTTCCTCAGACTCAAACTCAAAGGGGAACTCTAGGACCCAGATTAGCCCTCAAGAACTAGCAAGCGGCCAGAGAGACCTGGGGACGTGCCCTAGGATGATGTGGACTAGAATCTGTAGGTAGATGAGAATGTCCAGTCGTGGGGAAAAACTACCTTCACTGTGCCATCAGATCTCCTGGTGCCCAGACAACGTCTGGTCCTTCCTCAGGCTCGCTGGCTCAGCTCCAAGGGCCCCGCAACTGGGCATCAAAATGGGACGGTGGTAAGCCTGGGGTTCCAGGGCCAGGCAGAATGGAGTTAGGAGTCTCAGTCCCACCACGGGCTGTCTGCCAGGGGCCTCAGTCACTTCACCTGAAACTGAAGTTGGTGCCTACCTCAGAGAAGTTACGAGGTAACTAACACAGGATCAGTCCTAAGCCAGAGTCTGGCTCAGAGCTCAACTGCTCAGGCAAAGCCTTCATTGCTTTGTCTTGGTTTGTTTTTCAAAAGATTGTAAGTGGAGGCTCAACCCCAGAACTCAAAGTATTGTAACTGCTGCAGCAATAAAAATGTATCTGCATCAGTTTCGAAAACTAGACAAAGCTCCCAGGAAGGAAGGTTTTATTTTAAAATTTATTTTCTTCTGGTCCTCTCTATACCCAGGACTGGCATACTCTTAGGAGTACAGGGGAAAGCGCTATTTTGGAACATACCCGAATCTAGACTGTCCTGGTCTTCATGGTCATTCGGTTGAACCACCAGGTTTTCCACACACTGGAAAAGATAAGGTCAGGCAGGGTTTTGACAAAAATTACTTATGTGCCCCAATTCTGTTGATTTTTATCAACTCAGAAAAAGCCACCTCAGAAACTATCACTGAAGACATGTTACATGTCTCGCCACACATCAACAAAACTAGTCTTGTACTTACTCAGTGTTATTTAGGAGCTACAGAAAGGGAAGGACCCACCCCACGCGGAAGCCCTCCCTAGGTCCTTTCTTCCCAGGACGTCTCCCGAGCATACTCTTGCAGTCACATTGCTGGCAAACATTTGTAGCTACCCATCTTTAAGGAAAAACTTGGTTTTGGAAAATGTATATGTCTTGCATATACAACTGCAACCCAGAAAGACAGCCAGCTTTGGTCATGAAGAGTAGAGACTGAAAATGCAATAAAGCCAACTGAATTTCAAGTTATTCTAAATGTGACATGGGGGACACCCCTGGAGGTTTGTTTTTGGTATTTGGGGGGGGCATAAATTTGTTATTACCACTAGATCTTCACTTCTACTTCAGCTCTGGGGAAAAGTGCAAAAAAGAAAGAGGGGCAGAGAGTCATTACCTTTACATCCTCCTTCTCAGGTGATGATCGGCTGGTCGCCAAATTCTTAATCTCTGCAAAAGGAATGATCCTCATCAGGATCTGCTGATAGGAGCTTTCATTAAAAAAAAAAAAAGAAAGAAAGAAAGAAAGCAAGAAAAACCGAAAAGCAGGCAACAAATATAAACAAATTGCCCCAGGAGCTGTCTGTGCAGAGCTAGCCTAGGTTAGGCTTCTTAAAAATCAACTCTCCACAGAGTATGTGATGGCCCAACTGCTACACTCCGGTAATATTTGTGTGGACCAAGAGGTAAACAAGCCCAGGACCTCTTGCAGGAAATCCTGAGGGAAAAAAAAAAAAAAAATCATTAAATCAACAAATGCCCCTGATTCAGAAGGCAGGCTGCTCACAGAACGAAGGCTCTTCAAAATAGCCAAGATTCGAAGGACATGACTAGTACCTACCTGAGGATATCCCACATGTCTAGCTCCTCAAATACCACAGATTTCATGTTTCAAAAGGGCATAATTCATTCCAGATGAAGTTCTGCCTTTCCTTGGGCATCCTTGAAAGGCTGTAACACCAGCACAACCCTTGGGCTCCTACCACAGATGGTGCCAGGCTGAGCACGGACAGGCCCCAGGCACGCTGGGTACCCTTTTTCTGAATAAACCTTTCCTGGAAATATTAGTGGTTAGGATGTTCTAAGTTAAACAGGAAGGTTCATTTAAGGGGTATTTTCCTCTGGGTCTTGACTGGTTCTCTTCCCACTCAGTTGCCCGTAAACAAGAGCCACTATTGTTAATATATAACCACCAAAAGCAGACTTGGGCCTGGGGAAAATAAGCACTGGACACTCCTAGCAAGGGCAGGTAGTTAAGAAACTTTAGCAACAATGGTAGGAATATACACTATTGTGGGCCCATGGCCTCCTCTGGACCCTCTCAGCTGCCCTGCCTGATGCCAATTCTGGGGAAACCCCACTAGTTTACCTAGACAGTCCCTGCTCCACTTTGCCAGCCCATTAACTGAAGTCACCAGAGGCTTCACACCTCCAGGTGGATTTATTCAAGCTCCTCTTATTGCCAGGCACCGAAGCTAGGAGGTTCATTCATGTTCTTGCTTAGAAAAAGTATAAGGTACTTTCCTGACAAATCAGAGTCAGGCAAGGATAGAGCAGTCAACTCTCTCACCGTCCTGATGGGCTTTTTAAAATGTGCATAATAGAAACTTTGCATTTACTAACAATTAATGAGATATTTATACTCCACAGTAGTTTACTGCTCTTGAATCCATAATCCCTCTTAGCCCCATAGTTTAAAATGAAACGATAATAGCTTCAGTTTCACGTGGTCATGTCAACTGACATCAACAGGGATTAAGGATACGCGGACATCCAGCCTGGGCGGCTTTTGCTCTCTGGCACCCCCCACCTACCTTTAAATGCACACCCCACACAGGGCCTCCAGGTGGCAGCATAGTAACATCTGCTCAACAACAGGGTCAGCACTAGGAATGCCAAAATGAACCGACTTCTCCCTTCAAAAGCTGGCTGCTCAAGTGCCCAAATTCAAAACCCTAACATAAAGCTTTCTGCCCCAGTGCACAGATGCAGAAAGTGATGGGTGTAAAAGTTGGCTAGGTGGGGGAAAGAGCACCATTTGGTGAAGAAAGGGAGGGTAATGAGAACCCAAGTTTCAATAGACACTTCTGCCTAGACATCAAGAGAGTCGCACACATTTTTATTTTGCTATTATTTGCTAATATATTTTGCAATATTTTGCCCTATTTGCTAGGGCAGCTGATGAAAAGGAATAGCACGCATCTTGTTCAAGATCGTGCTAATGCAGAAGGCCACAGCATCTGAGAAAACCCAGCTTGCAGTAACAGAAGCTGGGTCATCATGGTAAGTGTGTTCAGATTCCAGCTTCTTGCCACTCTCAAAATTTCACTGTTTGCATACTGTCAGCCTACAGTTTTCCTTATTATCTACTGCATTTTTCTTTTGTTTTGGGTATAGTCTAATTAATGCCACTACCACAAACTATATTAAGAGAGACAAGTGTTTGTAAAATTTGTACTTCATCAGTTTAAAAATAGCTTTCAAAGTTATAAAATCTTTATGCAAACATTATTAAAAATAGTTGTGACCGTGTATAGATTCAGGATAATAATGTATCTTTAATTAATCTGGGACAATACACAGCTACATCCTAGAGCTTTTAAAGAATTTGGCATTCATTCAACCGGAATTTAATCAAATTGCTCTAGGAGAGTTTCTGCTAAATGACCAGGATGCTTTTACATTCACTCCACTGTAACACCAATGGCATAGTGCAATCAAACCACACATTGCCATAGCAACCTGCAGCAGATAATGGTATCAGTAACTTTTAAACGCCTATTAATCTTGCCTGCATGGCCCACCCAGAAGGATTATCCCCTCTAAATCCGATTTACCAAACTTAATAAACATGTTTTCTTATTGCCAAACTATAATGGAATAATAAATAATCTCTAATATTCATGTTCACCAGCGACACTGTACCAGCAAACAGGGTTTTCAAACAACAGGGTTAGGCAGCTCTAAGATGACTACCAGTGTTTTGTTAAGAAACAAATTAGCCTAATAGATCTCAACTCTGTGTTAAGTCTTACTGCCCCCTTTTGAAAAATGGGACCACAGAGGCTACACTTAAGCAAAGCAAAAGCTTACACTGAAAATACAGGACGATCAGTATTCTCCTTTAACTACCCTTTGCTGTATCATCTGACTCCTCCCAGGAAGGAGGCAAAAAAAAAAAAAATCATGATCAGAGCCAGCCAGACAACTACTGCTGCTTCATTCTTGGTTCAGGTTCAACTGTCCACAATCAAGTTCACAACTGGGTTAGATTGGCAGGGCATCATCACAAGTACAACTGAAAAACGAGGGTCATGCTCTCAGCTCACGCTGCCTCCCCCACAAAGGAGAGTGGTGCAGAGTCTTTGAATGGATCCTTTTCTCTCAACAGACTGAGTTCTGGGAAGGCTGGGTCCAAATTGATTTTGGCCCAACCCTTGAATCCCCAGTGCCAAGCGAGTGCCTGGCATATTAAAGGCATTGAATAAATGCTTCTCTCCTCCACCTCAATCTGGTGGCCCAAAATAGCTGATGAGATGTACTGGATCATTAGGCAAGCTCTAGGTCAGGACAGGGAAGGGAAAGTTGTTCACTTTTTTTGAAATACTAATTGAAACGCTTTGAATACCAGCACTGTTTATCATAACTTTTGAACTGCCAGATTGAGCAGACAGATGAATGCTTTTCCCTTTGCTTCCTCCCACCCCTCTAGCTGAGCCCCAAAACCACCCTTTCCTTTGCAGTTATGCACTGGTGTTTCCCTTCTAACAACTTTGCTTCAATTTATCACTTCAGTGTTTTATCCTAGTGTGTATGCCCAATTCACAAATCCCAGGGAACTAAAATGACAGAGGGAACAAATTTGAGAAACTCTCCTACTCTTAACTCACAGACTATCTTAATACTGTGCCCTTTTGTTTCAGTATCCCAATTACTCCATTTTTTCCTAAAAGTGGGGATACTGGTAAAAACTACCTTTTGGACTTCCCAGTATAAATATGGATTGGGAGAAAAGATAAGGCAATTATCTATAAAAATATGAGCATAAGCCCCATTAGTCTGTGAGCCCCAACAGTCCATTCAAGTGAACAAGCATTGTGGGGTCCCTGCTGAGCCACAGGATCAGCCAGGGAAAAGACGTCAAGGTGAAAGAAGAAATTCCTACCCTAAAGCAACTCCAAATGTATTATTTACAATATAATTTTCATATTTGCGCTCTACATCCTTTCAAAAAGAATTTGAAATCTTTTTTTACATACTTTAAATTACTTGTGACACTTTTTTGAGCCACAAAAAATAATTAAGAAAAAGCAAAAGAAAACCACTGTTAATGTTTTAGAATATACTTCTTCTCTACATGCATGTTTTTAACAGCTTTAAGGTATAATATCATACTAATTACCCATTTTAAGTGTACAATTCAATTATTTTGACAGAGTCAATGTTTTGCAATCATTAGCACAGGTTGAGAACATTTTCATTACCCCCAATAAGAAACCCTGTACCCATTAGCACTCACTACCCATTTCTCCCTAACTACCCCCCCCAACCCCGAAGGCAACCACCAATCTTCATTCTGTCTTAATGGATTTGTCTGTTCTGGATATTTCACATAAATGGCATCGCACAATATATGGTCTTTTGTATGGGGATTCTCTCACAGAATGTAATATTTTTAAGGTTCGTTCATGTTGTAATCTATCAGTAGTACATCCCTTTTTATTGCCAAATGCCATTCCACTATATGGATGGACCACATTTTGTATATCCACTCCTGATGGGCATCTAGGTTGCTCCCGCCTTTTGGCAGGTACGAATAATGCTGCTATGAACACTAGCATACATGTTATTATGGAGATGGAGGTTTTCATTCTATCTAGGAGTGTCATTACTGGGTCATACAGTAACTATGCTTAATATGTTTTTATAATATCATTTTGGGTTTGTTTTGTTTTGTTTACATCTCCAGTATGCATCTGCCCACTCCCCATAAAGTCTCAAACAGTGAAGAACTTACTCATGGGGGAGAAAAAAAGATATGCTCAGCCCAAAACTTTGGTTGCAACTTTCACATAAGCAGAAGCTCTCTATCATGACATCTCACACTGAGGTCATGATGTAATTTGCCTGATTTATTCAACTGCTTAAATAAAATGAGGCAAGTCATACTTGAAAGATATAAACAACATTCAATTTTGTCTTTTGAATACTTTTCTGTCCCTCTGACTTCCCACTTAGATTCTGTTTCAACTCAGGAAAGAAACTCTTTAGCTATATTTTCAACATAAGCTTATTTCAAGTGTATTAGACTCCTGATACAATCAGGCTCCGTTAATGCTAGTCCTTGCCTCTACCCAGCTCATCTGATCCAGCTGGAACCAGTATCCACAGCCCGTCTGAACAGAGTCTGTTACATCTAGGTGAGTTCTGAAGAATCTGAGATTCTTTCCAGCTCAAACTGAGATTCTTCTGATAAACTGGGGAGGCAAGGAGGAGAATTTTTCTTCACGTGTGAGAAAATACCAGTATTATAATAATAAATAAAATGAGTATCATAAATTAACTTGATATCCTATGTTTATCCTTGGCCCTTTGATGATGAAACTCGCTCTCTCCTGTGGGCAGGAGGAGAAAGTAGATTGGCAAAGTCAGCCTCTCAAGGAAGCACAGGAAAAGCTGAGCTGCTCTGTAAGATGAAATGAACAATTACAAATCACTTCCCAGGGCTGGAAAGTACATTCCCTTGGTATGATCTGTATTGTCTCAAAAATGCCAAAATACTTGACATTCAGGTGAACAACGCTGATCAAGTCCTTGGATGGATACTCCATACTGGGGTTAAGATTAGAACTCTGTGCCCAACTCAGTAACCATCCCCACAGAACAGCCTAATTGCTGTCCTGAAATCCCCAACACCTCAAGTCCCAGCCATCCTGGTGTAAATGACCTGAATCTTGACAGACATTGAAACCATATTCAACACTTCTTAAAAAAGCATTCAGTTACAGTATTTAAAATGAAGAATCTTGGAAAGGAAATCTTGCATCGATAAAAGCCCTCTTGTTTTCCCAATAACTCACAGGAGATACTCAAAGAAGGAGAATCCCCCACCCACCCACCCAACTCCCTCTTCACATTTCACTCACCCAGAGCACACAGAGAAGGGCTGCATCCTCATCTAAAGAACGTTCAAACAAAACAATCTGCTCACCTCGTTACTGTGACAGGAAGAGCCTCGTCTTGGTATCCCAACACATGCATGATTACCACTAAATCCAGCCTAGCACATGTTACAACTTGGACTTATAATAAGCTAGCTTTGCTATGATGCTTCCCAATGGCTAAGCATCGAAGGTCAGATACTAGTCCAGAGGCTCTATCTGTATTTTTTCATGTAAGCCTCACTATGAAGTATTAAATGATACGCCCAACTCCACCATTTTGCAAAAAAGGAAACACAGCTGAATAACCTGCCCGATGTTCAGAAGCCAGATCATGGCAGAGCTGAGGTTTTAGCAGAGTCTGCCTATAGCTGCTGTGTGTCATCGAGACACGCCTGTACACGTGGGTCATAAATTTTCCTTGTAAGAACTTTATGAGACAGGTCAGCCATGTGGAAGAAAGCTCATTTCAAGGCAATGATTCCAATTTTGCACTTCACCATCACACAAATGCTGGAGAGGACTCTCCACCAGCAGCCCCAAGACCACATAGCTAAGCGTGCTATTATCGAAGGGTGGTGGGTAGTCTACAGTGTGAGAGGTAAGAGAATGCACCTGCCTGACCTTCTGACTGCCTGGGCAAGCTGCCTCACCTCAGACAAGTTACGTGATCTCTCTGTGCTGCCATAAAATTGGGAAAACACACTCCTGACACCCAGAAGTGTTCCTCTCAGTGACCACTGGCAAGTGCACGCCATGAATGTCCCAACTTTGCTCAGCTCACAATTGCATTCCCAGCATCTAGAATGGTGCCTGGCATCCCACAAATACTGGAGGGCAGTTATAGAACAGTAAATTCCTTGAGATCAGGGTTTTTCCCTTTGCTTTTTTTGTTACAGCTATGTCACCAGTGCTTAGAACCCTGCCTGTCAGCAAGTGAGCACTCAAACATTCACTGAATGGGTGAGTTGATGAACCTGCAGGGTTCTCAACTGCATGCCTAGGCTGTGCCTTGTGCCTGGATCCACAGACTCTCCCACCTTTCTCACGGGGCTCATGAAGAGGAAGCCTCTCTGCCCTGTGGGAAACTCCCACTTCAGCCCTGCAGAAAAGGATTCTGCCCCCTGTCTTGTGTGACTACAAGTCATGCTCCAGAGCCAACTCCCCATTTCCTTGTTAATGAAAATGTGGAACATAATTAATGCAGAGAAACCAAAAAAAAAAATAAGGGACTATTAACACAGAAGCTGAGACAGCAAATCACATAGGGTTTTGGTTTGGTTTGGTTTTTAACTACAGAAGAATATAAAACAAAATGGAGTCATGTAATGGTCAGGGGTATTGCGGTGGTTCTGTTTGTTTTATGGCCCCAGAGACTCTATCTAGGCAGTTGTCAGCCTCCCAAACAACATCATAAAGTGCAGCAGGGTGTGTGGCGAGGCATGGGTGTTCTTAATATTCATGACGACCATAAGGAGTTTTACAAACACCTCCCACGCCCAGCTCCGGTATGAGCATTACACATTCCTGTACTAATGGATGGCGAGGACCCAGGTGATGGTGAAAAGGAAGGAAAGGTCAGGAGCGGTAGAGATGAGGAAGAGCCGCATCCCCCGTGTTCCTTCCCCAGACCACCTCCACGACATGGTCTAAGAACCATTAAAAGGGGATTCTTGCACGAACCATTTAGAGAACTATTACATAATGTGGCACAGGAGTCATGACTGCAAGACTTAACCAGAAGCTGAAAAACATGAAATGTACTCTCAATTTCCACCAGGAATGGGGGTCTCATAGACTGCATTTTTAACTTATTTGGTCAAAGAATCCTTATTTTTCAAAGCATCTCCCAAGATTGGGGTTTTGAACAATGCTCTTCAGGAAATCCTAGAATAGGAAATCAAATAGGAACAAAGAAGGCAAGGGACAAAAGAGTCGGCTGGTGGATTAATACTAATAATTAGCTTATTCATTTGAGCAAATTAAAAATGAGAAGACTTTTTGGCCATTTCGTTCACTTGGAGTAACTTCCCATCATTCTGGGAGTATGATTACAGTTACGAAACTATGGAAACATAATTGGCTCGCAGACAATAATGACACCATTTATCACACTAACGGGGACAGTAAAGCCCATCTCCAGGATAACGCTCTCATCTTTTAATCTATGGCAGCTGCAGATACAAGCTTAGGGCCTCCCACTCCACTCACTGCCCCTGGAGGAACACAAAAACATGATCTCTTAAAAATCTTCTAGTAGGTCACAAAGGGAAAGTTCCCCTTTGGGGTTTAAAGAAGAAGGAGGGGGAAGCAGACTTTGACATTCAAAATGCTTTGTTTTTCCAGTTGAGTTGCCTACAGCTTTATGAATGGACAAAAACGGAGCAGTTCCACTTTAGTTGAATACTGCCCTCTGCTGGAACCTGCGAACAGTTTCTAATATGTGCCCCAAGAATATACAAATCAAAGCATTGCCTAGAAGGTCTATACAGTACATTACACACTAATGATTTGAAGTTAGAGCACTTGAGTTTCTATCTTTTGCTTACTGCTCGCATGACCACAGGTGTATTACCTTGGCTGCTCTTAGACCCATCAAACTCAACCCATCTAAAATGGGGTACAATTTTTGTCATGATCCTGCTTCCTATAAGGTCTAACCCAGTTAGGAACACACAAGGACTGGAGGAATCGCCCTTCTCCCTCACCATTGACACCCACCTGACATCTTCCACCTTCAGGGCAGTACCCATCTGTCCCCACCTCTCCACAATCATTACACTGCTGTGGTGCAAACCGTCTTCTGTATTACTTATAGCAATGCCTCCCCCATCCCCCCCAACCCCCGCTGAACCCTCCAATGCACTCTCCAAATCCTCACAGCGACCTTTTGAAAGTAATAATCTAACCTAATTTGCTTCAAATTAGTTGTCAGGGTGGAGTTCCAATTCCTTGCCTTGTGTACAAGCCAGGTCAATATGCCTCCCTCTCAAGCCTGTGTTACTAACAACACACACATGCCCTCCCCACCCACACACACACACACCCCACACCCCCCTAATCAACAGGACTACAAAATGATCTGCATTTCCCTCAATTCATCATGTGATTCAGAACTCTGAATTGCATACATTTCCTTGTCTGGAATTTCTTTCCCTCCATTTGATCACAGCTCCAGGGTCACCTCTTCCAGGAAGCTTTCCCTGACCACTCCACCACAAGCCATAGATTTCTCACAGCATTATTTGCAGATGACTCCTATTGCACTTATCATAATGTGCTGCGGCAGCTTATTTTTCTGCCCCAACCCCAACTGTAGCCCCTTAAGGGCAAGAATTTAAACACTTATTCAGACCCTACTTTGTTCTAAATTAAAGGTGAATTAGAAGGGAAGAAAATACACAAGTAAAAATTACAAGAAAAAAAGCAAGGATGAGAGCTTCATAAATAAGGGTCACACAAAAATGCAGTTAGCAGTATACTACACATTTCCAGGCCAGAAACTTAGCACCAAGTTTTTGTTTTTGTCAACCAGCTACAAGAAAAATACCTTGTAAGTTATAGGTAGAGCAATAAAAGCGAGCCAAATGTTCAGGAGAAGCCAGTATTCCTGACATGAAACCAGAAAGAGGTTCCTCCTACAGGTCTTCAGGAGAAAGCATAAAGCAACCCACGGCCTCCTTAGGCAGGCAGGACCTGCTGCCCGCTCAGAGCCTCCAGCACATCATCTACAGAACACAGATGTGAAGGCAACTCCACGGGGGCCCAAGCAGGTCCAGCTTGAACAGCAAGCCCAGCTGCTGAGCTTAACCCAGGAGCGTGTGCGCTTAACCCAGGAGCGTGTGCAATATGGATGGGCCTCACAGACTTCCAACAACTTGCTACAAACCTTCCTTATCCAAGACTACTTTTTAACAAACATGGGGGCCAAGAGTTTAAGACTTTACTACCTGACAAATAAGTGAAATGCAACTCAGTCTATGTTGCCAAATACAAGCAGAACCAAAACTATTCACCAGCAGTCAACTTTGGTGGCTTCCGGGCAAGGGTCTTATCCTATCTTTTCTCCCTAACCCCAGCATCCAGCATGGTGGTTCTCAGCCCTATCAGACTACTGTCCCTTTGCACATAACAGATGTTTTGTAATGTCCCTTCACTCTCCTGAAATTGGATAATGTAACCATGCCTTATTATGGATAACCTTATCCTCACGCATAATTTCAAAAAATAAAAAATATTCTAAAATATAAAGGAAAAGGAAAGAATTGATAATCAGATAATATGTATTTCAATATATAAATCGTTTGCCCTACCTTACAAGACATAATGACGAAGTCAGATTCCTACAACTACTAAGATTTGGGATAAAAACGAAAAACAAAACATGAAATCAGAATCTGTTCAAGAAGTCAGGACTATTTAAGAAAAAAGGTAAGAATGCTCCCCAGAATCAAAACTTGTGTCGATCACGAAGACTTGCTAACAGATCGACTTATTTGCATATGGAAAAAGGGGGGGAAAAACCTGAAATGAAATGAAGTAGAAGCATGTATGCCCAGATAAACTGCCACACTGGAGAAAATAAAGAAGAGTATAAGATTCCTGCAGGTGCATTATTTTTTTAAAGATTTTTTTAAATTTACTTATTTGGCAGAGAGAGAGAACACAAGCAGGGGGAGTGGCAGGCAGAGGGAGAAGCAGGCTCCCTGCAGAGCAGGGAGCCTGATGCAGGACTCGATCCCAGGACCCTGGGATCATGCCCTGAGCCGAAGGCAGATGCTTAACCAACTGAGCCACCCAGGTGCCCCTCAATAATGCATTATTAAGAATATACCTCTTGCTGTGGACTCCCACAGGTAGATACATAGGACTGTCAACAGCTGTGCGGGACAACCTGGATTGGGTATGACTGTCTGCACCCTGAGGTGCAGAGATTCCTGTACCCTGAGGAACATCCAGCATCCCCTGCCTTCAGCCCTGCATGCCAGTGGTCATCTCCATCCCCTTTAAGACTGACTAGCCCAGGGCAGAGCAGGGCTCCACAAAGGTGGAACAAGCTGAGAGACCAGGGACTGATGAAGGACAGCCTAGAAGGAACACATCAAACTTGAACATGAGGAGAATACACTGAATCAGGAGAGTACCCTTAAGCTCAGGATGGTGGCAGAAGCTGGCCCAGGGCCTGGCCAAGAGCACTCCGTAAATGCTAATTGAATAAAAAGTGAAAGTGGATTACATTGTTTGACACTGTCAGAGGAACCAGCGTCCTTGTGTCCAACAACCCTGATCCTGTCTGTGAGGCCCTCGGTCCCTGCTACGCTTCACTACCTACTTCAACCACCAGTTAACTTGTTAGTCCTGAGCACTTTCTGGGTTCCTCAGTGCGGGGAAGGAGCTTGGGTACCTTCTTCAGTTTCTGCAGCACTGGATGGCATGTCTTGTCTTTCCTCTGGCCTGGCTTCTTGATCTTCAAGAACCTAAGGGGGAAAAAAAAAATCAATGAAAGCATCGGAGGCTTCAGATATGCAACAAGGAGATGGAAATCACAAACATGGGTCTGGGAGCTGGGACAGGCCAGACAGTCTGGAGAGGTCTGGAAAGACAGGGCAGGTGAAGCTGCTTGGAGTACACTCAGGCAGCACTCCAGGAAGAGGAAGAGACACTGGGGGAACCAAGAGGCATGGGTGGCAAACCTCCCTGCCACGAATCTTCTACTTTCCCACATCACAACCAGAAGGTCCTCAGGAACATAATGCATGAACCAAAAAGGGGACAGAAGAACAGAAAATCTTGAAACTGTAAACAAGAGGCATTGTTTCTGCAGGTGCCCATCCTGAGAAACCCCTCCCCATGCCATGGAACACAGGGGTCCGGGGGGGCAGGACCCCCATCACAGGGAGGACCCAGGATGTGCATGGGCCTTGCTCTGCAAGCCAGCGTATGCTGGTGCAGGCTGCCCTGGCTGAGAGCAAGCTGGGGGCCTCAGAGAAAAAGTACCCTCCTGGAGCTCTCTGCATTTTCTTTTCAAATGGTTACTGCCCGGCCGGTGAACGATGAAGAGCCACAGAATTATATATTGATGTGCCAAACGGTGAAACAGCCCAAGACGGCATCCGCACATGTTCCTAAACAAGCACCTGGGCACACTTGGGCATGCAGCCCAGCAAATGGCCCAGACCCCTGAACCCTCATGGGCATGTTATTAATTAAACTCATTGTATCAAGCGCCTTGCTCTTGACCATTTCAGAACAACATCCTGAGGCCAGATAACAAGTGACAAAAAACCATGAAAGTATACACAGTTAACCAAACCATAAAAAGGGGCAAGAAACAAGAAGTGCCCACTCACCTACCCTCTGTAGCTGTTAACTCCCACCCGCCTTACCCCCAAGAGGAAGTATTGTCTCTTCGAGGACCCATCATGGAATTACAGGATTACAGGGTGGAATAGACCAGGTACGTCCTGGGAGACGCTAAGGAAGATGGGAGCCTGAGTGCCTAGAGTCCTAAGAGGTCTCACCACGCAGGCTTAAGGCCCAACAGAAGCGGCCCACGTGATTACCTGGGGTCAGCAGTAACCCTGACACCCTAGTCTTTTGGGGAGGGTAACTGCCCAGGCTACCTGAAAAGGGCATCAGGGAATGCTGCTTCCTGATTACAAAACAAAAATGAAATAGGAAAATACTTTTTTTTTGTAAATGGGGTGTATTAAAACAATTTTTATTCCTTTTTTTAAAAAAGATTTTACTTATTTATTTGACAGAGAGAGTGAGTGAGAGAGGAAACACAAGCAGGGGGAGTGGGAGAGGGAGAAGCAGGCTCCCCGCGGAGCAGGGAGCCCGACACAGGGCTGGATCCCAGGACCCTGGGATCATGACCTGAGCTGAAGGCAGACGCTTAACCGACTGAGCCACCCAGGCGCCCCAAAACAATTTTTATTCTTTTGAGTAAATTTGGATGCGATTGTAGGACACTTAAATTTCCTAGTTGCCTTATTAATTTTAGCCAAGTTCTAGAACTAAATTCTCAACATTCTGATTAACAGGAAAACCTGTTACGAGGAGAGAACTAAAACAAGATTGAAAAATGTAGCTAAGGGGATGTCTGGGTGGCTCAGTTGGTTAAGCATCTGCCTTCCAGCTCAGGTCATGATCCCGGGGTCCTGGGATCGAGTCCCGTATTGGTTCCTTGCTCTACAGGGAGCCTGCTTCTCCCTCTGTCAGCTCTGCCAGCCACCCCCCCTGCTTGTGCTCTCTCTCTGACAAATAAATAAATAAAATCTTAAAAAAAAAAAAAAGGTGCTATCCTCCAAAACACAGTTCCCAAAATAATGAATTTCCAGTCTGTACTCTCAAGGAGTATGAGTTATTATATACCAGAATGAAGAGACACACACACCTTGAGGAGAAAGGCTCTGTCCCAAAAGTATTTCCTGAAGAGTTTAATATCTGCCTCCAACAAATGCTCGGCTGTGTGGTTCAGCGTTAGGGTCAGTGTCTCTGATGAGTGAATATACTTGAGGAAAGCTTGTTCGCTGAGCTGCACTCGGGAGAAGCCTGGAGAATGTCTGCCCTGGAAACTGAAATGTCACAAATCAAAACCACTGGCAGTTTCGAAGACATCAACCCCAAGATCCCACTACCCTCACTGCCCCCATTATTACCAATCCAACTGGCAAAACGATCCATGAAAGTCATGTACTGACAATAAGTATGTAAGATCATGTAAACAGATGCTAATAAAGCCACCTTCTTCTGCCTAGACAAGATGCCAGTTGAGAAGCTATTCACATACACTACATACTTTACCATTATTTGTAGAACTAATGAAACTACTGACTTTTAAACATAGTATTTTACCTCAATATTTGATTCTCTTTTTAATTCAAAAAGATGCCTCTTGCTTTAACGGGGTCACATGTGGTAGAACAAATTAGCTGGCAGCCAACAGCTTATTAGGTGATTACAGTGGAAAACAGATATGATCTCCAGGGAGCACAGTGAGGTTTGGATGTTACAAACAAGTGGGATATTCATAGCACACTGGTCCACTGTTGTAAATCATTTTGTCATGCAAATTAAAACATGCATACATTTGATCTTGTTGTATTCTTGAAAACATCCATAAACAAAGAAACAACATTCCCAAACTAAATTCTTAAAAATAAACTTACTTTCTGTTCTGTTTTGGCCAACAACAATTGCACGTTTATTAGCTATATGTAGGCTTCACAGTTAGTATAATATTCTGGATGGTTCCCAAGGTCATGCAATTGCAACAGTGAAGGAGCATCAGGAGGAAAATGCTAGTGCTTCCAGAGAGCAGCCCACCTCAGCATGTTGTCTCAACCCCACGACTGCATCCAGATTCTTCACTTCACAGAGCTAGCTCTATGGCTCTTTCCTCTTCTTACATGACCCCATTTGATTAATGAATGTACACTTCACGAATATATAACATACTTTTAGTCAAATAAATGCTATCTCCATTGATTGGAACAATAGAGAGAGATCCTTGTACTCTTAAGATTTGGGGCATCTCCCCACACTCCTGATATTAATTACTAGAATCTTCTAGAAAACAACTCCCCATGCTAACATGCCACTGAAATAAATGGACTCTGAGCCTGAGCCAAAAGACGGTTATTAATTTAGAAAATGGAAGCTTCACCATATACTCAGAATTTAGCTGACAGTCTACTTCTAATACCATCCATGAATAGATCTGTTAGCTGTGCAAACTTTTAAGGCACATATTATCATCTTCCAGTCCTAGTATAAAGGTACTAAGGTACTATGTTTATTACTAAGGTACCAAGCTACCCAAGATGAAGTCAGCCAGGACTTTGATCTAACAATGAACCATCCACAATGACTACGTCAATGAGTAACATCGGCCTTGGCGTTTTGGGCAAAGCAAGTGGGGTCATGTTAGAGCCAAGAAAAAGATAATTCCTTCTGATGGGCTTTTCCCTTGGTTGGTGGTCATGTGACCAAAGTAGAAGAAAAACAGAAAGTTCTAACTTCTACTCCAATATCCATTTATGTACCATAAAACCATAAATTAATTACATTGAGTTTCATGAGTCAAACAAGAAAAACCAGTCCATCAAGACACACCATATAATAATACTCTGATGATATTTAATATTTATGTAGTACTTTGTAATTTTCAAGGTACTTTCTCATTTATTTTTAACACCTGTTAAGTCAAGGAAATCTATATATGAATCACCTTTTCATAAGAATGACGAATCTGAACCATTCTAAGTAATAAACCACACATTCCTCATTCATTAAAAATGCTGATAATCATCATGAACATAGAAACTTTACAGTTCCTTTATTATTTCCTTTACATTATTTCACTAGATCCTAATAACCACATCGTATCTTAGGGTTTGTCTGTTATTGATTCAACAAAAATTTATATTCTTTCAATGAGTGTTATAGGCTGAAACTGTACTAGAAATATTGCAGTAGGTAAACAAATACTTTCAGCCCTCAAGTGATACAGGATGGAGACCTAGGTAACAAATGATGACTATATTTAAAATGATAAATTATGATTGATATTGTGAATTAGTAATTTTAATCACCATATTGTAAATTAATCATAATCATTAAAGACCCTAACATGGATGGCTTTCTGAAGCACTCTTATTTAAGGTGGCACCTGAAATATAAGTAGGGGTTAGGGTAGTATTTCCCAACATTTTTCTTCCCGACAGTCCCCTACGAAGCCCTTCAAGACATTTTTTTCCCTAACTCCCCCTCCACGAAATGCTGATACCAAATATATCTGTATAATCTGCTCATGTACTCTGTACTTTATACATGAAAACTAATGGTAAAACAGAAACCAACATTAACTTGTGGTCTGGTTATTTCAATTCTTCCACAGTACTTGGAACACTTTATAGGAACAGATCAAGAGTGAATCAATCTATCAAGTAGCCAAACTCACTGTGTGATGTCTTCAACCAGCTTGGAGTGTCCGGCTCGTAAAGCTAAATCTAATGGTGTGGCACCTTCTTTGTTGCATAAAGACAAAGCCTGAACTCCCCCAGGGAGGCACAACAGGAAATGAGAGAGCTTAGGTAAGCCCCATCTCATAGCCAGGTGTAGAAGAGACTCTCTGCATAAAGAAACTGAAAATAAAAACAAACTGTATTAATTCCTTCATTTACAAACTTTGTCTTATATGTTTTATCTATAATACCATAGATTTAGAAACAATAAGAATGTCAGAACTGGAAGGAGCCATCAAAAGCATCTAATCCAAACACCTTATTTTAAGTAGGTGTTTAACGTGGGGTTTGAACTCACAACCCCGAGATCAAGACCTGAACTGAGTGAGATCAAGGGACGGACACTCAAATGATGGAGCCACCCAGGTGCCCCTGTTTTACTGCTGTGGACACGCTGAGTGATTTGTCCAAATGTAGGTAGCCAGGAGGTGCTGGAGCCGGGTCTACCCATCGCTGGTACAGTGCTCTTTCTACTCACTACAGCACACATTCACATCGCCTTTCACTTGTGCAGTGAAGCCGGCCCGGAAAAACAAGCACTAGGAGCACACCATCCTTTAGAAACACATCCAGCTGCCCTTGAAGGACATGCTGCTACTTCAGGAGGGCAGTCTCTCAGAGGCCACAATCATAAGCAAGTGCCTGTTTCCCTTCTTTAGCTGCAGAGGTGCTCCTCTCCTGATGAGAAGCTAGGGCAAAAATGGGTTTCCCGGCACCTGGGTGGCTCAGTTGGTTAAGCGACTGCCTTTGGCTCAGGTCATGATCCTGGAGTCCCTGGATCGAGTCCCACATCGGGCTCCCTGCTCAGCGGGGAGTCTGCTTCTCCCTCTGACCTCCCCACCTCATGTGCTCTTTCTCCCTCTCATTCTCTCTCAAATAAATAAATCTAAAAAAAAAAAAAAGTTATTTAAAAAAAAAAGAAAGAAATGGGTTTCCCATGTCCAGAAAACTTGAGACCATGGTCATTCTCCAACTTCACGGAGGTGCTCTAGTGCATCTATTAGATTCCTTGGATTATTTCAGGGCTGGCAAACCCCCTTAGTGCTTTGCTTCAACAACTCAGCTTGGGCCTCTTCACATGGCCCTTGGTTAATCTGTGTATCTGAGTTTTCACAGTGGTGTTTGCAACTTTTACATTATGGACTTTATCATTGTAGAGGCTGAGGGGTTTTATTATTCTCAACACCTAACATTGTATCTGACAAACTGAAGTCATCCAGTATTTGTGGAGTTGAATGGCAACTGTTAAAATATCCATTATTTGTGTATGTTCAAATTGCCTTATTTGCACATAGCTTGTACAACTGTATTTCTAATACAATACTCAGTGCCTGGAACACAGCTGGCTCATGATAAATATTACACTGGAAATATGGAAAAGAATAAATTTGTTTACATTAAAAAAAGGTGGGTCCATGAACTCCCTAGACATCAAGACATACCTTAAAACAAATCTTACCTTCACAAACTAAACCTGAAAATCCTAACACTCAAGATCTGCTGGAATGCATGCAGTGAGAATGTGAATTGCATATACCCTCAAGTTAAATAATGTTATTGGCTGCAGCTGTAATGGGAAAGATGTCTAGAGCACACAATATTGCACTGTAGGAAAAGCCAGAGGGGAGAGACCCCTTCCGTCTTCTACCCCAATATAGTGCCCGGCACATGTATGTGTCTAAAAATACCTGCATATTGAATGAATGAATGAATGAATGAATATATATATATATGACCAAGGGGGCTCTTCCCCTGATAAGTACCCATGAAAGTGAGCTTTAGGGATATGACTGCAGCTGCTATTTGGAGCATCTGTCATTCTTAGTTCCATCTCTGATACCTCGACTAAAATCTGTGAACAAAAGCTACTTACTCTCTCAGAGTTTGGACACTGAGGACAAAAACTAACTACTTCTCCACACAGTTGGCAGTCTGCATTAACTTTACTTTTCCACTGTCTTCATTAACATAACTTCACTACTCCAGGAGACGCTACCCAGGGCAAATGATAGTCTGTTCTTCATTCCTTCAAGACCCATCAATTTTTCTGTAAAAAGCACCCTTTTAAGCCCTAAAACCAATCTTTACTATACCATGATCCTTATCCAATCCTAATCCAACTCCCTGCATTACGCATGACCCATCCTCTGCGTTAGAAGACCATCATTAAACCAACCTTCAGGTTCTCAGTAAATTCCAACCTTGCCCGCTCCAGGAAGAGGCTGCTGAGGCTCCATGGAGGCGGTCTCCCTTACTGGGCTAGGCAGTTAACTCAGCTTTGTCTCACCAGCAGACTGTGGGGATGCTATTTGGGGAGCCAGCATCCAACAACACTCTAATTTGAAACAATCAGAAGGAAATACTCCACTGCACAAACGCAGAAGAAAATTGCTTAGCTTACATTTTTAGTGGTTTATACTATTTTTTTATCCAGATCAAGAACGTGAAGTCTTATATTTCAAATATGTAAATAAGCCCTCTCAGTGAAATACCACCAACTTCACTGTGCATTTGCTCCATCACCTGTCTGTGTGACACAGCACAGACCCCCTGCCCCCCATCACATGACATCTGATAATGCCAAAACATCTAAAAACAAAGCAGTGCACACCTGCCAGGTATCTGTTTAATATACCTGATATCGTCAAAAGGCTATTGAAGAACTTATCTTTATTCTACCCTTTAAGTTTTTGACCTTTAAACTCATTTTATTAGAAGGTAGGGTTTTCATTCTTAACAGGCATGTTTGAGAACATTTCCATTTTCTTTTCCTTCTTAAATAATAACGAGGAAGGGACTGGTTAGGATCAGGTAACAAAACAAACACAAATGCACAAGTACGCTCCTCAACATGTATTTCAGCATGAGATCATAACCAGCCACCCTTGAATGGAATTTCAAAGTCACAGATCCTAATCTCAATCTGGGAAGAAATACTGCATGGTTATATGGGATACAATTCTCCTCCAAGACGAAGACCAAAAGGGAACAGCTAAACATACTGCATTCCCTTTTGAAAGAAAACCATTGGTCAAGGCAAGTAGAGCATCAACAATTCAAATGGAATGCCTTACACTGCTTGGGGCAGTGCCCCACATACCCTTGACTTTGGGTAGGAGTTCACTCTATTCAACCTGGTTGACCGTGGCAGGGAGGGGGGGCAGAAGTTGCTTCCTCTTCTGGAACACTTTCCAGGCCTGTTCTGCTAGTCCAACCCCCCATTCCCTCCTTGGGCTCCAATCTCACATCTAGTTCACAGGAGAGCACAGCAAACTTGCGAGAAAGAACGGCTCACTGCTGAAACTGTCCCTCTTTCCCTCCCTTCCAATCTACCCACCTCCTGGGAAGGTGGGAAGGCAAGGGGAGAAAGGATCTTCTGATGTTTGAAGGAAACAAATAAGACGCTGACCAAGATGTTTTGAGAGAGAGTCTTCTCACTCAGTACGAAAGTTCGGAGCCCAGAATCAGGCAAATAGCCTGAAATAGGAAACACCATGACATATATAAATAATTCTGCTTGTTATAGAGTTTCAGATTCTTAACAGTGGTCAGGAAAACAAGCTGTGAAAAGGGGTTATACAATCTGGCAGAAGTGGGGGGCGGTGTTTAAAATGTATTTTTAACCAAATAAATATGTCTCTTCCTGTGTGGCTAATGCCAGGAGTTATGCAAACTAATGTTACTAAAACAGAATTACTTGTAATTGTCCTAATGGCAAACATTAGAAGGTATGACCTGTCACATCCCGCGAGCAAAATCACCCAGACATGAAGAGGAAGTGAGTAGACTGTGCCAGTCAATCAGCATTTCCCATCATGGCACAGAGGGAGGCTCATCGGACCCAGACAGGGAAGGAGGCTCAAAGCCCATGCCTCTTATTCTGCCACACCTCAGTTTCTGTCCCTGGAAAACAAGGCAGTCACATCAAAGACCCAAGGTCCTGAGAGTATTCATCCCAGCCCTAACTTACTGAGGATCAAGGATCCATGAAATACAGCGCACACCAAGGACCTCCCATAGTGTTCGAGCACAGGACCCGAAACAGCTGGTGCAGCTGTTGCTAAAGGAAAATGATTTTATACACTGTTCAGTCCAAATTCAGGATCATCATAGCTTCACAAGGTCTGGAGATAGCAGAAGATTGAAAAATAAATTATCAAGTCCTCAGGAACTCACAGTCACTGCTACAGGAAATGTAAATCGGCATAACCACTTTGGAAAATACATTGCCATCATCGAATAAATTTGAAAAAACTGAAGTCTTCACTGATTGAGCATTTCCATTCCTACACAGAAATCCTAGTGAGCACTATGCTTTGTATGCTGCAGCAAGCACACATAAAAATGTAAAATTGTCCAAAAACAGAAGTGATCTCAACATCCACCAACAATAGAATAAACTGCAGTATAATCACCTCATATCCTAACAACAATAAAAATTACAGACTTGGGGCGCCTGGGTGGCTCAGTCGTTAAGTGTCTGCCTTCAGCTCAGGTCATGATCCCACGGTCCTGGAATCGAGCCCCACATCGGGCTCCCTGCTCCGCGGGAAGCCTGCTTCTCCCTCTCCCACTCCCCCTGCATGTGTTCCCTCTCTTGCTGTGTCTATCTCTGTCAAATAAATAAATAAAATCTTTTTTAAAAAAATTACAGACTAATATAGAAAAAAACTAAGAAATATAATGTTGTTGCAGAAAAGTCACAAAAGAGTACACGGAATGTTTTGATTAATATGAAATTTTACAAAGTGAACAACTAAGGCATACTATTTAAGAATACATAGGGATTGGCGGAGCAAGATGGCGGAGGAGTAGAAGACCTAGATTTCATCTGGTCTCAGGAATTCAGCTGAATAGGGATGAAACCATTCTGAACACCTACGAACGCAACAGGAGATCAAAGAGGAGAGTAGCAACAACTATCTGAACAGAGAAGCGACCACTTACTGGAAGGTAGGACGTGCGGAGAAGTGAATCCGAGGCGATATTCGGGAGGATAGACGGCGGGGGAGGGGCCTCCGTCGGCCGCTTCTGGCAAGTGCTAGAGCCGCGGAGCACAAAATCGGAACTTTTAGAAGCCAGCTCCGCTGAGGGACGGCGCTCCAGTGGCTAAGCGGGGGTGGAACCCTCGCGGGACAGTGGGGTCTCAGGACCCTTGGGGTCACAGAAAGACCGGGGGTGCCTGAGTGCGGCAGAGCTCCCAGGTATCGGAGCGGGGAAGCCGGCTGCAGAGACGGAGCCGAGGTACGGGCTCTCAGCTCGGGGTGGCCATAAACTGTGATCCGCGGCCCAGTCGGGCCACTGCTCCTCCAGCAGGGACCCAACAAGCGGCAGATCCGGGGAGACTCCCCTTCCTTCCCGGGGAGGAGCGGCGCGGGAACGCACCGCAGGGATCTGCTGGGTTTGGAGACTCCACACGGGGTTGGGTGCCAGAGATACAAACGCTCGGTCACAGGCCGGGTGAGCACGGAGTGCGGCCGGAGACCGGGGACAAGGGAGTGACTGCTTTTCCCTGGGGGCGCACTGAGGAGCGGGGCCCCGAGTTCTCAGCTCCTCCGGGTGGAGATTGGGAGGCCACCATTTTTGCCCTGGTCCTCCAAGGCTGTACGGAGAGCTTGCAGGGAACAAAAGCTCCTGAGATCAAACCCCAGCAGCTTGCTTAGGCCGGACCAACAAGGGCGCGGCAATTCAGCCTCCGGCAAAGACATTTGGAAACCACAGCAACAGGCCCCTCCCCCAGAAGATCAGCATGAACAGCCAGCAAGCCAAGACCAAGTTTATTGATCAAGGAGAACGGGAGAACTCCAGCGCTAGGGGAATACTGCACATAGAATTCATGGCTTTTTTTTACCATGATTCATTAGTTCATCAAAGTTAATTTTTGTTAACTGGTTTTTTTTTTTCTTTTTCCCTTTTTCAACCAACATCTTATCAATCTCTTTTTAAAAAAAAAAAACAAAACATTTTTTATTTTTCATTTTTAGAGTCATATTTTATCCCTTCAGAGTAGTTACCCTTATTTTTGGCATATATATATAAGTTGTTCTCTCTTTAAAAATTTGAGATACAGTTTCTTCTAACAGATAGAAATATACCCTAAATCACTAGTGTATGGTTCTGTTCTAGTCTCCTGCCTGATCACATTCTCTCCCTTTTTTCTTTTTTTTTTAAATCTTCTTTCTTTTTTCAAACAACTTCTTATCAAGTCCTTTTATAAAATCTTTTATAATTTTCATCTTTACAGTCATCTTCTATCCCTTCATTGTATCAACCCTTATTTTGTACATATATGTCTTTCTTCCTTTAAAATTTTAGGAGGCACTTTTTTCTAACAGACCAAAATACGCCCAAAATCTAGTGTGTGGCACTGATCTATGCACTAGCCTGATCATATTTGATCACATTCTGCTTTTTTTGTATTGTTCTGTTTTTGTTTTTATCTTTTTTTTTCTTTTTCTCTTTCTTTTTTCTTTCTTTCCCTTTCTTTTCCCCTGGTTTCAGGTCTCTTCTGATTTGTATACAGTATATTTGCTGAGGACGTTGTAAACCTGTTAGCATTTTGTTCTCTCATTCATCTATTCTCCTCTGGACAAAATGACAAGACGAAAAAAATCGCCTCAGCAAAAAGAACAAGAGGTAGTACCGTCAGCCAGGGACCTACTCAATACGGACATTAGTACGATGTCGGACCTATAGTTCAGAATCATGACGTTAAAGATACTAGCTGGGCTTGAAAAAAGCGTGGAAGTTATTAGAGAAACCCTTTCTGGAGAAATAAAAGAACTAAAATCTAACCAAGTCGAAATCAAAAAGGCTATTGATGAGGTGCAATCAAAAATGGGGGCACTAACTGCTAGGATAAATGAGGCAGGAGAGAGAATCAGTGATATAGAAGACCAAATGATGGAAAATAAAGAGGCTGAGAAAAAGAGGGAGAAACAACTACAGGATCACGAGGGCAGAATTCGAGAGATAAGTGATTCAATAAGACGAAACAACATTAGAATAATTGGGATCCCAGAAGAAGAAGAAAGAGAGAGAGGGGCAGAAGGTATATTGGAGCAAATAATAGCAGAGAACTTCCCTAATGTGAGGAAGGAAACAGGCATCAAAATCCAGGAGGCACAGAGAACCCCTCTCAAAATCAATAAAAATAGGTAAACACCCCGACATCTAATAGTAAAACTTACGAGTCTCAGAGACAAAGAGAAAATCCTGAAAGCAGCTCGGGAGAAGAGATATGTAACCTACAATGGTAAAAATATTAGATTGGCAACAGACCTATAAACAGAGACCTGGCAGGCCAGAAAGGACTGGCAAGATATCTTCAGAGCACTAAACGAGAAAAATATGCAGACAAGAATACTATATCCAGCTAGGCTGTCATTGAAAATAGAAGGAGAGATAAAAAGCTTCCAGAACAAACAAAAACTAAAGGAATTTGCAAACACGAAACCAGCCCTCCAAGAAATATTGAAAGGGGTCCTCTAAGCAAAGAGAGAGCCTAAAAGCAGCAAAGATTGGAAAGGAACACAGACAACATACAGTAACAGTCACCTTACAGGCAATATAATGGCACTAAATTCATACCTTTCAATAGTTACCCTGAATGTAAATGGGCTCAATGCCCCAATCAAAAGACACAGGCTATCAGATTGGATTAAAAAACAAGACCCATCCATATGCTGTCTGCAAGAGACTCACTTTAGACCCAAAGACACCCTCAGATTGAAAGTGAGGGGGTGGAAAACCATTTACCATGCTAATGGACACCAAAAGAAAGCTGGGGTGGCCATCCTTATATCAGACAAATGAGATTTTAAACCAAAGACTGTAATAAGAGATGAGGAAGGACACTATACCCTACTTAAAGGGTCTATCCAACAAGAAGATCTAACAATTGTAAATATCTATGCCCCTAACATGGGAGCAGCCAATTATATAAGGCAATTAATAACAAAAGCAAAGAAACACATTGAAAACAAGACAATAATAGTGGGGGACTTTAACACCCCCCTGACTGAAATGGACAGATCATCTAAGCAAAAGATCAACAAGGAAATAAAGACTTTAAATGACACACTGGACCAAATGGACTTCACAGACATATTCAGAACATTCCATCCCAAAACAACGGAATACACATTCTTCTCTAGTGCCCATGGAACATTCTCCAGAATTGGTCATATCCTAGGTCACAAATCAGGTCTCAACCGGTACCAAAAGACTGGGATCATTCCCTGCATATTTTCAGACCACAATGCTTTGAAACTAGAACTCAATCACAAGAGGAAAGTCGGAAAGAACTCAAATACATGGAGGCTAAAGAGCATCCTACTAAAGAATGAATGGGTCAACCAGGAAATTAAAGAAGAATTAAAAAAATTCATGGAAACCAATGAAAATGAAAACACAACTGTCCAAAATCTTTGGGATACAGCAAAGGCAGTCCTGAGAGGAAAGTATATAGCAATACAAGCCTTTCTCAAGAAACAAGAAAGGTCTCAAATACACAATCTAACCCTACACTAAAGGAGCTGGAGAAAGAACAGCAAATAAAGCCTAAACCCAGCAGGAGAAGAGAAATAATAAAGATCAGAGCAGAAATCAATGAAATAGAAGCCAAAAGAACAGTAGAACAGATCAACGAAACTAGGAGCTGGTTCTTTGAAAGAATTAACAAGATTGATAAACCCCTGGCCAGACTGATCAAAAAGAAAAGAGAAATGACCCAAATCAACAAAATCATGAATGAAAGAGGAGAGATCACAACCAACACCAAAGAAATACAAACAATTCTAAGAACATATTATGAGCAACTCTATGCCAGCAAATCAGATAACCTGGAAGAAATGGGTGCATTCCTAGAGATGTATCAACTACCAAAACTGAACCAGGAAGAAATAGAAAACCTGAACAGACCTATAACCACTAAGGAAATTGAAGCAGTCATCAAAAATCTCCCAAGAAACAAAAGCCCAGGGCCAGATGGCTTCCCAGGGGAATTCTATCAGACATTTAAAGAAGAATTAATACCTATTCTCCTGAAGCTGTTCCAAAAAATAGAAATGGAAGGAAAACTTCCAAATTCATTTTATGAGGCCACCATTACCTTGATCCCAAAACCAGACAAAGATCCCATCAAAAAGGAGAATTACAGACCAATATCCTTGATGAACATGGATGCAAAAATTCTCACCAAAATACTAGCCAATAGGATCCAACAGTACATTAAAAGGATTATTCACCACGACCAAATGGGATTTATCCCTGGGCTGCAAGGCTGGTTCAACATCCGCAAATCAATCAACGTGATACAATACATTAACAAAAGAACAAGAATCATATGATCCTCTCAATAGATGCAGAAAAAGCATTTGACAAAGTACAGCATCCTTTCTTGATCAAAACTCTTCAGAGTATAGGGATAGAGGGTACATACCTCAATATCATAAAAGCCATCTACGAAAAACCTACAGCGAATATCATTCTCAATGGGGAAAAGCTGAGAGCTTTTCCCCTAAGGTCAGGAACGCGGCAGGGATGTCCACTCTCACCACTGCTATTCAACATAGTATTAGAAGTCCTAGCCACAGCAATCAGACAACAAAAAGAAATCAAAGGCATCCAAATCGGCAAAGAGGAAGTCAAACTCTCACTCTTTGCAGATGATATGATACTTTATGTGGAAAACCCAAAAGACTCCACCCCAAAACTGCTAGAACTCATACAGGAATTCAGTCAAGTAGCAGGCTATAAAATCAACGCACAGAAATCAGTGGCATTCCTATACACCAACAACAAGACAGAAGAGAGACAAATCAAGGAGTCGATCCCATTCACAATTGCACCCAAAACCATAAGATACCTAGGAATAAATTTAACCAAAGAGGCAAAGGATCTGTACTCAGAAAACTATAAAATACTCAGGAAAGAAATTAAAGAAGACACAAAGAAATGGAAAAACGTTCCATGCTCATGGATTGGGAGAACCAACACTGTGAAGATGTCAATGCTACCTAGAGCAATCTACACATTCAATGCAATCCCCATCAAAATACCATCCACTTTTTTCAAAGAAATGGAATAAATAATCCTAAAATTTGTATGGAACCAGAAGAGACCCCGAATAGCCAGAGGAATCTTGAAAAAGAAAAGCAAAGCTGGCAGCATCACAATTCCGGACTTCCAGCTCTATTACAAAGCTGTCATCATCAAGACAGTATGGTACTGGCACAAAAACAGACACATAGATCAATGGAACAGAATCGAGAGCCCAGAAATGGACCCTCAACTCTATGGTCAACTTATCTTTGACAAAGCAGGAAAGAATGTCCAGTGGAAAAAAGACAGTCTCTTCAACAAATGGTGTTGGGAAAATTGGACAGCGACATGCAGAAGAATGAAACTGGACCATTTCCTTACACCACACACAAAAATAGACTCCAAATGGTTGAAAGACCTAAACGTGAGACAGGAGTCTATCCAAATCCTAAAGGAGAACACAGGTAGCAACCTCTTCGACCTCAGCCGCAGCAACTTCTCCCTGAAACATCACCAAAGGCACAGGAAGCCAGGGCAAAAATGAACTTTTGGGATTTCATCAAGATAAAAAGCTTTTGCACAGCAAAAGAAACAGTCCACAAAACCAAAAGACAACCGACAGAATGGGAGAAAATATTTGCAAATGACATATCAGATAAAGGGCTAGTATCCAAAATCCATAAAGAACTTATCAAACTCAACACCCAAAGAACAAATAATCCAATCAAGAAATGGGCAGAAGATATGAACAGACATTTTTCCAAAGAAGACATCCAAATGGCCAACAGGCACATGAAAAAGTGCTCAACATCGCTCGGCATCAGGGAAATCCAAATCAAAACCTCAATGAGATACCACCTCACACCCGTCAGAATGGCTAAAATTAACAAGTCAGGGAACGACAGATGTTGGCGGGGATGTGGAGAAAGGGGAACCCTCCTACACTGTTGGTGGGAATGCAAGCTGGTGCAACCCCTCTGGAAAACAGTATGGAGGTTCCTCAAACAGTTGAAATTAGAGCTACGATTCGATCCAGCAATTGCACTACTGGGTATTTACCCCAAAGATACAAATGTAGGGACCCGAAGGGGTACGTGCACCCCAATGTTTATAGCAGCAATGTCCACGATAGCCAAACTGTGGAAAGAGCCAAGATGTCCATTGACAGATGAATGGATAAAGAAGATGTGGTATATATACACAATGGAATAGTATGCAGCCATCAAAAGGAATGAGATCTTGCCATTTGCAATGACGTGGATGGAACTGGAGGGTGTTATGCTGAGTGAAATAAGTCAATCAGAGAAAGACATGTATCATATGACCTCACTGATATGAGGAATTCTTAATCTCAGGAACAAACTGAGGGTTGCTGGAGTGGTCGGGGGTGGGAGGGAGGGGGTGGCTGGGTGATAGACATTGGGGAAGATATGTGCTACGGTGAGCGCTGTGAATTGTGTAAGACTGTTGAATCACAGATCTGAAACAAATAACGCAACATATTTTAAGAAAAAAGAAAAAGAAAAAGATAGCAGGAGAGGAAGAATGAAGGGGAGTAAGTCAGAGGGGGAGACGAACCAGGAGAGATGATGGACTCTGAAAAACAAACTGAGGGTTCTAGAGGGGAGGAGGGTAGGGGGATGGGTTAGCCTCGTGATGGGTATTAAAGAGGGCACATTCTGCATGGAGCACTGGGTGTTATGAAGAAACAATGAATCATGGAACACTACACCAAAACAAATTATGTAATATATGGTGATTAACATAACAATAAAAAATTTAAAAAAAAAAAGAATACATAGGAAAAGCAAGGAAACGGTTACTCTACAAGTCGGCATCATTTCTCTGGGACAAAGAGGAAACCATGAATGGAGGAGACCATAGCTACTTCTGGGGTCCAATGGTGCCTATATGTCTCCCCACCCAACACACACAGGAAGCTGTGTTTAAGGCTCTCCCCAGGACAATTATAAAATTTCCAGGGGTGGGACCAAAGCCTTATTTTTTTCTGAAGATTCCCAAGTGATTCTAATACAACGCCAGGGTTAAGATCTGCTCCTTTCTCTAAGTAAGTGGCTAACAAAATACCTATCTATGCTTCCTTTTTATACCACTGTTTTCCCTATCATCTCTTAAGATCTATTAGCTAAAAATTTCACCAATGAATAACAAAAAAAAGTTTGACTTTTACAAGTTATTTTTAATCTACAATACTTGCTCCCAAACCAAGATATATCCTTAAACACTGTAAGCAAATTATTAAAGATAAATGTGATAGGGACAATAATCTAGAAGCAAATGCTTTTAAATGCAGTTTAATTCAGGAGTACTTCTACTTTGTAGGATTTACTAATGGTTCACAACACCTGAGTGGAGCCATTGAAACGTATTCAACACTGTAAGTTTATGAACAAAATATATTGAACTCACATATATCCAAATCATTAAAATAAGTTGTACCCTCCAAACCACATATATATGGAGGTCTCAATTTTTGCGTCTAAGTCATTCAGTAGACAAACACTAAACGAATCTAGTACTATATGCCAGATCCTATGGATACAAAGATGGACATGGTCCCTTGTCTTTGAATATACCATCCTGCCAGCCCACTTTTGTTTGGAATAAATATCCGACCTGTGAAACCACTGTCTGATGAGTTACATCTCTAGGTGTAGACACAGAGTACAAACAGAAATAACAAACTATTGGACCTACAACCTCCCTCATGTATCACTACTTGAAAATTTACACGTTGATACAATGCCACAGTGATGAGGAAAAAGTAAAGAGAATGAAACAAAATATTGCCAAATATTTTATGAAGCACAGAAGAGAATATTTAGCATGAGCATCACATACAATCTCGTACTTTTTCAGGACTCTCAATGAAATGTATTATGTATCATGTATTATGGCATCTTTCATTTAAGTGGTCTAATCAGGGCTTTGGTGTATAAAGAAAATCACCCTTCCTTCTCCTAAGGTCCTCCATGCTGTTCCTTATGTTTCACAAATAAGTGAAACCATATGATAATTGACTTTCTCTGCTTGACTTATTTTACTTAGCAAAATGAAGCAGGGGAATCAGAGGGGGAGATGAACCGTGAGAGACTATGGACTCCGGGAAACAAACTGAGGGTTTGGGGGGGGGGTGGGGGGATGGGTTACCCGGTGATGGGTATTAAGGAGGGCATGTACTGCATGGAGCACTGGGTGTTATACACAAACAGTGAATCATGGAACACTACATCAAAAACTAATGACGTACTGTATGGTAACTAACATAATAAAAATAAATAAATAAATAAAGTAAAAAAATCACCCCTCCACCCAGAAGATCAGAGGTTGTTCAGTCCAGAACAGGAACTGCAAATATAAACAGGTTCATAAGAAAGATACTGAAACAGAACACCCAAAGGAACACAATACCAACATAGCAGGCATGGCTTTAAAGGGAGTAGAGAAGTGTAACAAGCCTAAGGGTGGGTTTTAGCTTCCTGAAATGTCTTTTCTGCATCAGACATATTTGAGACACTCAGATTACAACCCCTGACTGCAAATCTGGGAAAACACCAATCACTCAGTTTCATTCCATAAAATTCACATTGCGATATAAAATGCTGGAATGCACTTTATGGAGTTTGCATCTCTTTTAGGTTGGTTATACTTTATTTTACCTTGTGGAACTAGTACTAAATCACTTAAAACATTAAAAAGTCCTTATCATAACTCAAAGATGGCAATCCAGTTTCTGGCCTTCACTACTTGGGGACATGTCCAGACTGAACTATACAGTGTGGCCATCAATAGAATATATTAAGACTCCGGTCACAATACTGTATAGTACAAAGGCAGACAGACAAGAGTTGAAAGATCTGGATTTGAACACTTACAGAAATGTAGCTGTGGAAAGACCACTTAATTCTCAAATTTTAAGGTGCTTGATCTGGAGAAGCAGAGTATTATCTTCCCAGCCTACTACCCAGGAGTGTCAGGGGGACATAATGAAAATACCATATGAGACAAGGTTGTCAAGAACATGAAAGCCAGTATTGGGGGGACTTCTCAGTGGTATACATCTGTCTGATGTTTTCCATACAAAAAGTACAACTGTCACTAAATAGAGACATGATATACTCCAAAATGGGTTTCCTCTGGTTGTAATTTAAAAGCATAATTGAAGGCAACCAGATATCTGCTCAGGAGGCACTATAATTGCATCTGTGTAAGATACCAGATGTGCCATTGCGACAAATGTGCTACAGCCCCACGCTGTGGGCAACCGGCAGTCATTAGGTGCCATGAGCAACAGTTAGGTCATACTTACTTCCCAGTCTGTGCACTGGATTTTTTTAAATCATTTGTTAATATTTCTTCAAGCTCTGGTTTGTGTTCACCATTTATTCATTCATTAGATACTTGCTGACAGCCTACGATGCACTGAGCATTCTTTCCCCTCGCACCATAGCATAGCCTATGGAATTGCCAGGCATTCTCCCAACTGAACCTTCAGGAACCCTGTTCTGTTTGGGAGACAAATGAAAATACACTGCAGTCTAATTTTTTTAAGATTTTATTCATTTATTCGACAGAGAGAGCGCACAAGTAGGGGAAGCGGCAGGCAGAGGGAGAAGCAGGCTTCCCACTGTGCAAGGAGCCCTATGTGGGGCTCGATCCCAGGACCCTGGGATCATGACTTGAGCCGAAGGCAGACACTTAACTGACTGAGCCACCCAGGCGCCCCACAGTCTAATCTTATTGAGAGGCAGAAAAGTATAGACTCCACATATCTTGGCAATGGCCTTTTGAAATCTGCACTGAGAGCCTGAACTGAACCCCCACCAGGAAAACGACTTCCCATCTACAGCTGGGCAGGATCCATTCACTGCCCTTACACTGGAAGCCAGAGCCCCAAGTCCAAAGAGCTAGACTGAAAAATATTCAACTCCGTGGTTATGAGTTACAGCTTCAGCGGGAAGTCTCATCCCATCCTTGAGCAAGAGGGGCCTACCTGGCAAGGGGTATTCTGATGAGCACAGAAGAGGAAGGGAGAGGGGATAAAGCAAACAGGAAATAGGCGTTGAAGGTGCTCCCTACCTGGGATGAGGTTGGGGGGGGGAGGTTAAAAGAAGTTCACTAGAAGTCCAGATGGGCAGCTGTCACATATGAATGAATATAAAGAAATGAACCATCACAACGTTTTTATTTAATTCTTATTAGGTGCCAACAACCGTAAGGACTTTATATTCCTTGTTCCCATCTAACATTTATGAAGCAACTTAAATATATTATCTTATTTGATCCTGACAACCATTGCACGAGGTAAGGCCTGTGATTATCCCCATTTCATAGGGGCAAAAACTGAGCTTTGACACCATCATGCAATTGCCCAAGCTCACTCAGGTACCACATGGAGCATCAGGGATCTGAACCCAGACTTTTCCACCTCCAAAACTCAAATTCTTACAGGCAAAGAAATAATTATGTCAAAGATGGCAAAAACAAGAAGGGCAGTAAAGACAGAACTTGAATAAGTCAACAAAATGAGAGTGAGGAAAGCAAACAAAGAACTAAGCCACACCAATCCTAAGGGCCCAGGCTCACTGGACTCTGCACATGTCAGCTTGATAGGTCACCACACACACACACACACACACACACACACACACACACACACACAGAGAGAGACACACACCACTGTCTCATGGCAAACCTGCAAAATAAAAGCTGCAACAACTACAAATGTAGTGCAGAGAAAGCAGCTATGTGAGAATCATTATGAACTAGAACCTAGGGCAGGAATACAAAAGACTGGGGGTTGGGGGTGTTCTACCTATGTCAGGCTCATACTCACATAAAGGCCCAGGTTTTAAAGAGTCAAGACAAGGCCTTTCACAGTTCACTTGGACTCTGTAGAGCAGAGCACTGCCAAAGGATCCCGGCTGGTCATTTCCCCAAGAACATCTTGTCACTTCTATCTGCCTCACTGCCCATCTCCTTCCCAAGACTCTCCTACCTGTCTCTTCAACCATCAGCCTTTTAACCGGCAAGCACGGGTAATTTTAAAGCCAATTATTTATTTTTTAGATAAAGTAATACAAGGACAGCCACCAGCATTCAAATACTCTTACATCTAAGAAAAAAGCAAAAAATCTTAATTTTTTGCCTTATTAACAGACTCCTTGGATACTGTCATTTTAAATTCAATTTTAGTCCCCTGAGTGCAATCAAAAACTGTCATATGCATCCGGCAGCGTTTAAAGGGTTTCCAGAGGAAAGGACAGGGGTGGGACATGGTTACCCAGAGGTAAATTCCAAAACCTTCCACTGTCCTGAATCCTTTGGGAAGCACATTAGGGTAGGGTGTTTGAAAAAAATATGAGCTTCCACTTACTTTGTTTTTCCTTGAAAATTATGAGGGAGGGAGAAAGTAACCTGAATACAACCCTCTGCTCTATCTCTGATGTGAGAATAAATATTTAATTCTCAATTCCAGTCTAAGGGCCATTGGTGCCAGATAAAAGCAGGAAGTTTATTTTTTTAGGGAAAACTTTAAGCTGCCTTCTCATCTTTACAATGTAATACATTAAAAAAGGGGAATATGGTTAATGAGTTTAACTGAAAGATAAATTCAGATTATTTGATAAGGGGTTCCATTTCCTTGAGAGTTCAATTTCATATTAAATTCTTTACTGCCAGAAAACCCACTCCTTAAAAATGAATGGCTAAAAATGGGATGGAAGACAGAGAAAACATTTTTAAATTAAAGATTTAAAACTTCACAAATGATGCATATTTGAGTACATGCTTAAGTAATGTATAACAATGTTACCAATTTAACATGGAACCTATTCTAAAAACATTCTCTCCCCCACTAACATTCATGCACTGGGTTACCTTAGCAACTGAAGGAATAGAATTCCAGCTTAAAATGTCAGAAAAGGAAGCGTGGAGAGGTTTGTTCCATGAGATACTATCAGAAATAACAGAAGGCTAGAAAGTAATAGAGAGTGTGTATATAACTGATTGAAAAATGTCAAGATTTCCAAGAAAAACATTTAAAACCTCAGAGTTAGTTGATACCTGTCATGCACTAATTTCAAAACTCCTCAATCTTTTTAAAACAGAAAACCTGTATTTTGTAATAAATCTGTCCTTTGTGGGTGTCCTGGTAGGACACCAGCTGATGTTATTTCAAACTTGCCATCCAGTACAAAGCTTTGGGTCAGAAGAACAAAGCTGACATTTCACAGTCTGGGGACAGCAAGTCATTCTTATAGTTCAATATGCCATCCCCTGGCTAATAAGACCTAGAACATAAGTTGAGGCCAACCAACAAGTCATGCTCCTGAGCCTTGCTCTATTTTTTTCTATTTATACAGCCAGCAAATTGTACTCAAAGATAAAAACAGCAGCCAAGGGGCGCCTGGGTGGCTCAGTTGGTTGAATGACTGCCTTCAGCTTGGGTCATGGTCCTGGGGTTCTGGGATTGAGTCCCACATCGGGCTCCCCCTGCTCTGGGGAGAGCCCGCTTCTCCCTCTGCCTCTGCCTGCCACTCCCCTTGCTTGTGCTCTCCGTCAAATAAATAAAATCTTAAAAAAAAAAAAAAGCAGCCAAGCTCTATTTCAAGTGTTAAACAAATCTTGCTTCTTACTGGTTACAGTTCTCTTTCCTCTATTCAAAAAGAGCTCAACAGATATTTTCCTTTGTCAGATATTGCTGGCCCACACATTTCCTTCTGCTGTTGCCTAGAAAGAAAGTGAGGATTCTGGGTGTGTGGCCTGAAGCACGATGTAGATGTCACAGAAAACTGGCAGTTCCCACTTAGTCTTTAGTTATGAACTGTTATTTCTCACTTAATGGTTTCTCCTAGGATAAAAAAGCAATATAACTGCTCTTTAAATACCTTAAGGTAACACTAAACAATTAAGACACATTTTTTAAAGATTTTATTTATTTGAAAGAGAGAGAGAGCACAAGCAAGGGGAGCAGCAGAGGGAGAGGGAGAAGCAGACTCCCCGCTGAGCAGGGAGCCCGACACGGGACTCGATCCAAGAACCTCAGGATCATGACCTGAACCAAAGGCAGATGTCAGTCGGTTGACTGAGCCACCCAGGTGCCTCCAATTAAGATACATTTTAACAGTCGCCACTTTTATAAAATTTCTGAAGTTCTTTTGTCCTTCTGCATTTTTTTTCCTTTTCCCCCCATTAGTTGTAAAGTGTAGAAAAGCAAAGATTCTCCTTCAAAGGGAACTAATTTACAAAGACCCTATTAATAAAATAGAGCATCATGCTAACCACCCTTCTTAGTAACAGCATGACCTATCCATTAAATTCATGGTCCCTGACAAGGTTTCTACTTTTCCTCTAAGTCAATATTAATTACAATGAAACTTGTTTTTGCACATACCAATACTACTTAGACTTGCTCTGACAACATGTGGTCTGCAACTAATACATTTCTTTAATTTCTCGATTCTCAAATATTCTCATCTTTGAAATCAGTAATTATATTAATTAAGGCACTTTCAGTGGGTCCTACCAGTTCCACCCATTACTTTTTTGGGGACAGCTCCCTAAATACAGCAGCTGTGTTTAGGTCCAAGACAGTCCTGCAGAAAAGTTTCACAAGCTCAGTTGGCTTACCCTAAAAATTTCTTCCATTCACAGAATCAACTATAAAGGCAAGAGTCAAGTTTAACTCTTTTCGCTTGATAAAGCAATCTGCCAACTAAAATTTTCTTTCTTTAAAAATTATATCATGTATGCCCTGCAGATTCAATTCATGATATCACTTTTCTTAAAAGTTCTTGCCATGAAAAGGAAATGGTACTTAGGTAACAGAATGGAGTTGTTACCTAATGCTATAGCAGTAAACATTTTACAGTATATAAATGTATCAAATCAACACATTGTATACCTTAAACTTACACAACGTTGTATGCCAACTATGTCTCAAAAAGCTGGCAAAGAAGATTGTGTTATGTTTTCATAATTGTTAATAACAGAGTTCCATCTTTTCCATAACTAAAAATTTGTGCCTATAATGAGACCTCTGAATGTATGAACTATCTTATGTAGAAAACTGTAGAAAACTCCAAAGTCACTGTTCATAATAATTTACTTTGGCAAAAAAGGACTTAAATCTGTAAATTATTGCTACATATTGGTTTGTAAATGTAAATATATGCTGAGAGAGGTAGTCTTTTTGAGTTTTTTTTTTTCCTTAATGTAAGTGGGCTCATTTTTCTTCTATCAGAAAGCTTAACCAGGACAACCTCTACTTATTCTATAGGTTGGGATAAGAGCTATTATGTTTCTAAAGGCAATGCTCTCATCCTCTGAGATGGTATTTGTAGTCCCTATGGGCTCTTTACTCAAATGGTAGTCTTCTCGTGGAGATGGGAAGCTTAGTGCTTGCCAGCCATGTTGGGAACACAAGCGAAGTAATTGGGTTGAGCAGGAAGGGAACACTAACTCACAAGTTATGAAACAAAGGAAAGCACCAAGGAAATGAAACAAAATACCTTATCCCAGTTAGTCTAATTGTCAAAATTATGCCAATCTCTGAGAACGAGAGCTCTGTCCAAAAAAAAAACCAAGCAAAGTACCCAAAACAAAAAAAGATAAATTGTGACATTTTATTGGATATATTATTCTACTCCAAGTTTTACTGCAAATATAGGGTCCTGATATCCCTCAAACGTTTTTTATCATGAAAACTATTTCAAAGAACTGGGCTTAATTTTATGAAACAGAAATCCAATTTTATTTATGGCACAAAATTAAATAAAACCAGTGATATTTCCTCCCCTAGAACATATAATAAAGTTGCATTTTGAATAATGATGGGTAAGAAGCAGGGCCAAGAAAAATCTCTGCTTTTCTTGATGAGACACAACACTCTGCTCAGCCTGCCCCTTCTCCAGGATCTCAGGCCTTCCTGATAACATTCAGTGATTGAAGAGGAAAAAAGTGAGGAATTATAAAATGCAAAAGGCAAGGAAACGCAGTCAGGCTTCCCAGTAAGGCTTCCACCAGACTCTTCCAAGACAGAGTCATTACAGATATCAATTAATCCTCATTCAGCACATCCATTTATCCCACAAAAAAAGCATAAATAAATAAACACAAAGAATTTTAAGCGCAAATGGTGAAGCTTTAAATCATTTCTGGATAAGTATTAGGAGAAATAATTAGTAGGAAAGAAACTATTTTCCACTTAGGATGCCACTATCACTTAACACACAATAAACTCCAGCAGGGCATAATGCCACCGTTTCTTAGTCTGTGATTATTTTGCTACCTCGAAGACAAGGAGCACTAATAAAATCGGTTAATTAGGAGAGGATGCATTGAGCATGTACAAGATTCTCAAGTGCTCAGATGAAAACTCCACTAAATTGAAAAAGAGGGACCAGGTTGTTGACACAGAAGACTCCTGAACTCTCCTCCTCCCATGGAAGTGCCAAATGTACAGCAACACCCACAGCAATTCTGAGAGAAATCCAGGAACTAAGTGAATGACTTCTCTCATACACAGGGTAAATGTGGAAGCACCACATCAGAATGGGTACAAAAGGCTGAGACACACTCACCATAAACTCTGTCCCTGGCACAGCTCAATACAATCAGAAGGGAACCCCAACTCCCAGCTCCTCCCTGAGGAATGAAAGGTTTGGATCACATCTAGCACCCCAACTTTGAAAGTCTCCACTGAGCTGAGAAAGCCAGTGGAGTCTGCATCCAAGAGTCCCACAGGACTACAGCAAAGAAGTAGTTCTTAACAGGCAGACAAGCACTCACCATAACCATTCCCTCAGGGTTCAACACAGAGGAAGCAGGTGGAAAGACACATCTCCCAGTCCTTCCCTGGAAGGAATTTGACTGCATACTTTATAAACTGCTGCTTAAGGGTCCACTTTCTCATTGGCATGCATCTAGGAGCTGACTGTGATCCTCCCTGGACCCCAAGGGAGCCAGTGGGCAATCCCCCACCCCTTCTTGGTTTGGTTCATTACAACAATAGACCCAGGCCACCAGCATCTCTCTGGAAGCAGCTTGTACACACATCTGGCACCCCAGGTTTTACAGCTGTCACCTAAGGGACAGCACCCTGAATGCCTAGCTCTGATAGCCAATGTGGCTTGCCTTCATTGAGTCCCACAGGAGTGTACTGGATAAAGAAGTAATTGCTAATGGATGCACACAGAAGCCCTGGCTACAACTATCCCCCTGGGGTTCAGCACATACTGTCCCAGCTTATGCTTGAGCATAGGGTTTCTAATCAACCTGCATCTAGGTGATAACTGAGATCTTCCCCTAGAGGACACTGATGGGTCTTGGCACACCCTCAACTACTGGGTACCACTAAGAACAAACACAGCAACTTGGGCAATCACTAAAGTTTGAGAAGCAACCAGGAACTTGGGCTAGGCTGACCAACAATGGTCATCTACAGGAGACCAGTCTGTCAAGACAGAGAGAAGTGTCTGTTTCATCTAATGTACAGAAACCAACCCAGAGAGTCAAAGAAAATGAAAACAAACAGAAGAATAGGTTCCAAAAAAAAGAACAAGATAAATTTCCAAAAATCAGTCTTAATGGAGGTAAGTGATTTATCCAATACAGACTTCAGAATCACAGTCATAAAGATCCTCTCCGAGGCTGGGAAAGCAGTGTGCGAACAAAGTGATAATTTTAACAAAAAAAGGTAGAAAATATAAACAGCTACCAACCAGAAATCATAGAGCTCAAGAATATAATACATGAAATGAAATTTCAAAAAAAAAAAAAAAAATGATTCAATAGCAGACTAGATCAAATGGAAGAAAGGATCAGCAAACTTGAAGATAAGGTAGTGGAATTCATCCACACAGAGGAGCCAAAAGAAAAAAAGGTGTTAACTCCATCCTTGAACAGTGATGTTGTAGAGAAGTTCCACTATAAGTGTAGGCTTCAGGCAATGTTACCTCCGGCACTCTAAACTGTTCTAAGAGAAAGTCTAGAAAAGCTCCTAGAAATTTTCAATAAATTGTTTACAATACCAAGATTTTATCCTTTGTCTGTAGCCTCATTTGTCCAGACCAAGTACAATTTGCATTCTACATATGTACATACAATATACTCTATATATGGAAATCCATTCACATAATGCACATGAAAGTCAACTTTTACTGAGAACTTAGTATATTCAGAGACTGTTATAGAAGATTCACTATATTTTATCTAATTTAATCATTACAACAAGCTGATGAGATGGGTACTATAATGCTTCATTTCAGAAGTTAAAACTCTATGACATAAGAAGTGAAGTAACTTGCCCAGGATGCCTCATAGCAACAGGGTCAGGATTTGAACCCAGCTCTAAAACATAGATTTTCAATGACTGTGACACTAGAATTGTTCTCCCATAAAATATATCTCACGCAAAGTAAAGAACCTCTTGGTGACATACATTTGCCTACTTTAAGGATATGGATAAACAAGGGTCATGACCAAAGGACGCTTAGAAAACACAAATACATTTCCAAATAGCAATAAAAATGGCAGTTAGGTGGCCCTTGCCAACTTGGCAGTTAGCCTAGTGTTCACCCAACTTACCTGATTATGTATATCTATCAGCATTGACTGTGCGGACATATAGCCCCAACACAGAAAATAGTATGCATGTATTATTGTCAGTCGCTCAGTTGGTTAAGCAGCTGCCTTTGGCTCAGGTAATGATCCTGGAGTCCCAGGATCAAGTCCCGCATAGGGCTCCCCGATCAGTGGGAAGCCTGCTTCTCCCTCTGACCCTCCCCCCTCTTGTGCTCTCTCTCAAACAAAAGAATTAAGATTTCTTAATTCATTCCTAAATTTTAGGATGAAACTATAGCACATGGGTAACATGAATCCCATTTAGAAGGCTCTTAGTTTAAGTTATTCATGTGCAATAACTAAGTCCCATAACCTTCAACAATTTGTCATCTGCAGAGGCACACATTAGCTCACTGCAGACTCTAAGCTGCTATGCCGAGGGAGGTGCTGGGCTAGGGAAGGAGCCCTGCTTCTGACCTGCAACTGCTGCTCCTGGAGGCTTGGGGGCACTTTATTTGTGGCCTTGAGTGCAGTGACTGGTGAAAAAGTATGAAAACTTTATGCCTCTGTCAAAATGAATCTGCCTTCCGAAAAGTAAAACACCCTCCAATATTAGAGGGTTTTTTTTTTTAACTAGGAGGTTTAAGAAAATGAAGTTCCTTAATCAGAAAACACATATATACACAAATCAATATATACGTCAGTACATAAACGTATATCAACATATATGTATATATACATGTATGTGTGGACATACAGGAACATACGCATGTATATGTGTGTATATACGTGTGTGCATACACACGTATATACATTCATATATACATGATAAAGTTCCTTAGCCAGAAAACACGTACATTTTTCATATACATATGAATTATAATAGTGCTATCTAGGATGTGTGACTTCTTTTTGAAGGTCCTAAAATACAACTTCCATTCTTACCACAAATACTTCTTGAATACTTGATATGTTCCAAGCCATTTGGTAGGTCTTGGAGATAATGGTGAGCAGAACAGATATCACCTAGTCCCCATGGTACCCACCCTTCACACATATCAATCAGCTACCATACAGCTCAGTATAGTACACAGGAGTCAGACACAGCTCAACAATGAACTAGGACTGTGACCTGTTTCATCCACGTTCTTCAGGAATAAGAAATATCTTTAATTTCCCAAGAGAGTTTTAATTTAACCCTGACTGAAAGAAACAAATAGAGATCCTCTCTGTTTGTGGCATATGGCCTTAAGATTCTGTTTACAAAAAGCATACACCTTTACCTCGATTAGTGCATTTAATCTTATCCACCAACAAATTTAAACCAGTCTGTAATTAGAATTTATCAGGGGGTGTCTGGGTGGGTCAGTTGGTTAATTGTCTGACTTCCACTCAGGTCATGATCCCAGAGTCCTGGGATCAAGCCCCGCGTCGGGCTCCCTGCTCAGCGGGAAGTCTGCTTCTCCCTCTCCCTCTGCCCCTCCTCCTGCTTGTGCTCTCACTCTTGCTCTCTCTCTCAAATAAATAAATAAAATCTTAAAAAAAGAATGTATCAGGAAGTAGAAACTCTTAAAAATAGCATCATCTCATCACTAGAGTCATACAATAATAGAGAAAGATAGCAAAAGTATATGTGTTCAATAAAACACAAAACAACACCAATTTCTAATAAAGTTGTGTGATTTGTTGCATGGGGCACTGGGTGTTATATGCAAACAATGAATCATGGAACACTACATCAAAAACTAATGATGTACTGTATGGTGACTAACATAATAAAAAAAAATTTGTGATTTGTAATCACCAAAAGAAGTATGCATTGAACAGTTTAGCCTCAAGCCTTGCATGGGCTTACATAAAACATCCACCTTTGTTCACACACAGATCCCACAAGATTGGTGTTGAGTCTATTCAGTCTTCTAATAAACAGGAGCCACCTGGAGGTTTCTCCAAAAGTTAGTACAAATGTTCGAATGCTCTCTGTGACACTGGCATTTTAAAGACATCAACACATTGGTTTTATTCCCTGCATGTCGCATTTGTTCGAAGTGTTCCCACAGAGCTGGCTGCCTGTTCTTCCTGATGGCTGCCTGATGGTTCCACCTACTTGGAGAAATGGCACAGCAAGAAGAGGTACCAATGCAAGGAGTGCCACAGTCCAAAGCAGCTAGCTCAAGAGCTTGCCACCAAGAAACAGTCCTTCCCTCCTTGAGGCAAAGCTCTTCACCACCAGGAATAGAGCCAAATAGCATCACCCAGCCCAGGGATGAGTGACTCAGGATCTCTGGGAAGCCAGTCACGTCAGAATAAGGCTCAGGACAAAAATGGGCAGGAAAATCAACCCATGGAGAGAGACAACAAATTGTAAGGCACATTCTCGACTTCACATCAAGAAAAGACATCTGAATATCCGGGTGAAGACCCACCTTCAAGTGAAGAATTTCCCAAGACAGTCCACTCAAGAGGCAACTCCAGATGGGTCAGAGCCAGCACGAGCTCCTCGTCCAATGCAGGCAGGGCTCCCACCGTTAGGGCAAATGGAGTCAGCAAGGTCTGATGACTATCACTGGTGAGGCGATCAGCTTGAGTGACCAGCAAACGAGCCAGCCGGCAAGCCATGTTGTCCACGTAGGTCACTGAGCCGGAGCCCATGGTCACCGGGGAGTAACCTTCTGAGCAGAGGCACACAGATACCATCACCGTCTCCTGAAGCCCATGGCCTGGACAACAAGACAATAAACAGTTCACCTATAGTCTACAGGAGATGCTCACCCAGTGTCCAAGTCAGGGGTCACCAGTCTCACTGCACTGAGAACGGAGACCACATGCTTCCAGAGAGCAAAGCAAAAGAGAAATGCAGCCGGTTATCTTAAAATGCTGCCATGTTTGTGGGGCCAAATTAAAGCTGATTCCATCTTCTTTCAATGACTCCTGATTTTAAAAGTAACTTTTGGGAGCTCTGAACACTTCAATGTCTATTCTCTTATCATCATCAAACACCGTTATTTGGTGGTGTTTGTACTTCTACCCCAACCCCTGAATTCAAGTTCATCCTCTTAAAGGCCTTTGCCCCTTCCTCCTCGGCCACTTCCTCCTGCATCCTATATTTGTATGTATTTTTTTTAGATGACAGTCTCATAAAGTAGCTCCAAAGACTTCCTTTGAATGTGAGTTAGGGTGGGTGAAGAGAACTCAACAGAAATATTTAACATACGTTGTTCATTGCCCCCACTCCCGCCACTTCTGAGAATGACTTCTGTGTCTTGGAGGTGTTAATATTATCTAATCCTACTACCTGTCCTTCCTACTTATACTCTTCTTTCACTTGGCCAGGGTGGGTGAACTACTACCCAGGTACAATTTTATGATGTACTTGGCAGAATACCCAGGAATTAGTACCACCAAAGTACTGTGATTATTGTAATCACAGCCAGACAGAAGAAGTGTTAACATTCAGCCACCACTCAGTCGGCTGAGTGTCTGCCTTTGGCTCAGGTCATGATCCCAGGGTCCTGAGATAGAGTCCCGCATCGGGCTCCCTGTGGGGAGCCTGCTTCTCCCTCTGCCTCCCTCTCTCTTTCTCTGTCTCTCATGAATGGATAAATAAAATCTTAAAAAAAAAAAAAAAAAAAACATTCAGCCACCACTGGCTCCCAAGCAAATGGCTAATAGGAGCCTTCATAGGAACGAGAGCATCCCAGCTCACTAAGTGATAACTACTGTCATGCTCACATCACCTCTTCAAAAATGACCCAATAGTGCAGGCACATAATGCAGTCCTCCATCCCCAGGCTATACACTTCCAGGACAGACTACAGAAATCTGCTCTACACACTTCTGAAAGGTTACCCTGGCAAAGCTGTAACAGGAGACATTTAAGGTTCAGAAACAGGGACTGTCACCTGTCTGTACAGAATCTGTTAAAAACAAAGGTGAGGGGGTGCCTGGGTGGCTTAGTCAGTTAAATGCCTGCCTTCAGTTCAGGTCATGATTCCGGAGTCCCAGGATCGAGCCCCACATCAGGGTTCCTGCTCAGTGGGGAGTCTGCTTCTCCCTCTCCCACTCGCCCTGCTTGTGCTCTCTCTCTCAAATAAATAAAATCTTAAAAAAAAAAAAAAAAGGTGAGAACCCTCACTTCAAAGTAGGCCACAATATCATCAAACAGATCTTCTTTAACACACAAGGAGTGGGAAAGAGGCTCACCCTTACATCCAAGTAAAGAAAATGAGAAAATTTTAAAATGAGGATTGGCACTTCAGTTACTATTTTCATTCCTCCTCCATAAGAGGCTTTGTAAAAGAAAACCAAGCAAAGAAGGAGAAGCAAAAGGCAGTAAAGACATAAACGGAAATGCCGAAGCCAAAAGGCAGAGGCAAAAGAGAACCGAAGTGACTCTGTGCTATTAATGAGGTTTGACTATTTTTTTCTTATAAGGATGGCAGTTATTAGGTCAGAAAGAAAAGTGCTTAAAATTGTTCAGTTTCTAAATGTTACTGCCTGGGTCTGGTTTTCCACTATCGCTCTCAAATAGTTGTTTAAAGTTGTTCAATTTAGAATTTCAACATAGATGTAATTCAGAAAAATGCTCTTTTTTATTTCCAAATTACTTGGAATGCCTTGGTTTTCATTGCATATTATACTCATTACTCTTTATGGACTGCATTATATTCTGTAAATTCATGTATGACCATGCATTGGATGTATGCCTGGATTACCAATAAAAATACACATACATCTATAGGCATAGCCAAAGAATGGTTGGTTAATATTTATTACTTGGCTACTTGTGTATTCAGAAAGAAAGGCTGGGGCGCCTGCGTGGCTCAGTTGGTTAAGCGTCTGCCTTCGGCTCAGGTCATGATCCCAGGATCCTGGGATCGAGTCCCGTGTAGGACTCCCTGCTCAGCAGAGAGCCTGCTTCTCCCTCTCCCTCTGTCTGCCACTCTCCCTGCTTGTGCACACACGCTCTCTCTCTCTCTGTCAAATAAATAAATAAAATCTTAAAAAAAAAAAAGGAAAGGTTAACAATAATCATGCCCAACTAAATCTGTTAACCTTTATAGAAAGCATTACATCAATTACAGCAGCATGTTAAAAAAAATGTGCAGTCTCGGAAATGGGACAACAGATTGATCTGATGAGCAAGTCCAGGGTTGAAAAGCCTTTGTACTTCTCTGCAATTCTCACTATGTCTGTGTTGTTTGCATGCTTACTGTCTACCTTCTCTCTACATGGAACAGATATACTGCAGAAGCACTTAGAAATATCTTTCCTCTAAAAATGAGGCCAATCCTACCCTTAAAAATACTGAAGGTTCCCTACATGATGCAATATAGAGGGTCTCAAAGTCCCACGATTAAGGAAAACTAATCCATCCAGAAACCAGAACAACAAAACCCTCCCCTCCTGCAAGTAATAACATCTTCATTACGCCTTTGGGCTACAGCTTCATATCTCAGATACATAATCCACAGCCCAATGAAACTACGCAACTGTATCTGAGAACTATTAGCTCTTAAAGAAACATTAACATGAAATATTAATGAGTCATGTGTCACCATGGTAATTGAAGAAGACATGTAGGAGAATGACAAGTTTCTGAACATGAACATTTTGGTGGTGGGAAGAGAAAGTTCTGGGGCCTGAGATCTAGTAAGAAAGAGTCTGGATACACAGAGCACCAAGGAAGGAACCCCAGCCACCAAAAGGAGCAAGCAGGAGAGCGGTGAACAATGGGGCTGCCAGACTGCAGGGGAAGGATGGAGGGAGAACGAAAACCTGTTGCCAGTGTCTCAGTTCTGCCTGAGCCATCCCTGGCCGTAGGCCCTGGAACAACAGGAGGTGATACTAAGACAGAGTGACCCCTTTACTGGACTACACGCAAAGCATAGCCAACTTTGAAAGTTGGGTGCAATCAACAGGATGGGCCTGCCCAGTCTAAGGCAAGGCTGACACCACTGGGAGAACCTCAAAAGCAAGATAACCCAGTGTGAGTGTTCTCGTGGGCTCTGTCCCTTCCCCGCTCCCCACCCCCTCTCCACCTCTCTCTCCACCCATCCCACTTTGGAGCACTGTTTATTTTCTCCTCCTGGTCCTCTTCCCAGCCCAAGTCCCTGGAGGAAAGATGCTTCCAGACAGATTTGCCAGTTGCAGAGTAAAGACTACACCTCACCTGGAATGCTGGATTGGAGAACATTATCCTCAGCGCGTTCGGCAATCATGATGTGTCTCTGATGAGATCCATTGTAAATAAAGTAAAATTCGGCATCTTTAGGAAGATAAACATTTTTGCCAAACTTTGCATAGATGGTCATCTGCCCCTAAAAAGAGTAAGTTAAGGCATCATCACACTTTATTGTTCTGACTCTAAAAAACCACAGTAAAAAGGGCTGGGGTCCAAAGTTGTTTGTCATGTTGATTTCATGTGGTTGACACTCAAAAATCACAAATCCTCCTTTCCAATAGCAAACACTTGGGACGAAAGAGAGATGCTTTCTGACATTTGAAAGTATGGGTGTCAGAGCTGGTTTGTTCTGTTTTTAAAGCTGAATAAGTCCAGAGGATAGGGAAGAAATTTTTTAGGTTTACTAGCTGTATAAATGTGATTGAACTTTGTTATCTTTTATTTCATTTGAATTCCTACCCGATGAACATCACTGATTCCCTATTAATTTTTTTCTGTACCTGACATACCACCATACTACAAAGGTTCAAAACAATTACCTTTAGTAATATTGCCTTACCCTGTCCTGGATCCCAGTAGGTTGTAAGGACTTTAAATATTCACAAACTATGCCAAATACACAGCACCATATGCTCCCACACTCGTTGTGCCATTTCCAGTTGCTATTTGTCTTCTCTGAGGGAATTCCAAGTCCTCTTTTTCATCCGGCCTGGCCTCCCACTTTCTCTTGAGAGCTTCTAGTTGGCACAAACCCTGCCAAGTGCCCTGGTTCCAAGGACAGGAGCCGCCCCTGGGTCACAGGGGAAGGTGAGGTATGTCAAGGAAGCAGGTAGCAGGTGAGGGCTCTCCAGTACATTCTCATCCGGAGGCTGTGTGGAAGGGCTAGATCTACCTTTCTACAACCAAGGGAGAAGCACCGGTAGACAGGCCTTCCAGACCCTCTTGGGACACTGGAAGACTCAAAGGCTTCAGACACTTCCTCCACTCAAAAACAAAAAAGCAACACAAGGCGAGTCCTCCAGGGAGACGGTACATTCCACCCAGCCTGTGGGAGTGGCAGGGAAATGGAAACTAGGAGGTGGAAAGGGTCGCCCGCTTTGGAAGGCCTCCAGAGCTTGGCCCACTGCGGAGAAGCATCTGGGCTTTTGTGTGCTTGCCCAACAAAAACAAACCCTCTCTTGGCAAGTCCCTCCCCCTGTGATAGGGGAGAAAAGGAAACAGAGGAAATTCTACACAGCCTCCTTAACATCTGTTTGCCTTTGATGGCTATCATCAACACTATATTCTGTAGGATATTAAGAAGTAGGCCAATCAGTATCAGAAAATCACTGCAGAACTCCTTTCTCCAATAATCACATGGATATTTCATCTAAATTTTAAAAATAAAAAGGCTATGTTTTCCTAGTGGTTTGAAATCTATCACCCACAAAGCATTACCTTAAATTATGAATAGGTATAAATACAAATTGGGGTTTCCTGGAAAAAAATCACTAGTTTACACAATTTTGGATTGTCCTTTCTCTGCATGTGAGCACATGCAAACATGCACGAATGTCATCAATAGAAAGTAGCATGCCAAGAATAATCCACCATACGATAGCTTCCAAAAAAGTTCAGGAAGAGGATCTGAAAAGCAAAAAACAAAACAAAACAAAAACCAAAAACCAGTAACAAATGTCTGACATGACAGAGAGGAAACTTAGATGAAATTCCATTTTCTAAAAAAGGAAGAATAGCCTGCGTTAGTCATGTTCCTGGTGGCTAAAGGGACTGTTAATTGTCCACGAACAGAATCTGACCTGACTTGTCGTTGTTTTTTTTAAAGAAAACAAACCGTATCAACAGATCAAAGCTTTTCACAGATCAGAAGAATATCTAATCTGTATCTATTCAAAACAACCCTCACGTTCGTATTTTCTTTGGTTGGGTGAACAAGGACCACAGCTTACGAAGGAGTTTAAATGCAAGATTTTCCAAAGCAATACAGCCCCAAGGAGACCAGTTTTACAATTTAGGTGTGCCTTCCTTTTGAGCCCACACCATGCTCTACATTGATAAAAAAGAAGATAAACAAAAACAGGTCAGAAATAAGACCTATCCATTAAAGGGAGATGGCCACAGTCTTAGCGCTAAGAACACTAGTCAGCAATAAAAAGGGGTCTTCTTATTTGCTAATTGCAAAGAGATCAGAAAGACACAGAAGGCATTATGAGGAGGGATGGGGGTGATGCAGAAATTAATCAGTCGCTTAACCAACTGAGCCACCCAGGTGCCCCAACCCCAATGTTTATAGCAGCAATGTCAACAATAGCCTAAGTATGGAAAGAGCCCAGATGCCCACTGACAGATGAATGGATAAATTTGTATTTATCCGTGGATAAATTCAATGGATAAATTCACCTGGGTAGCTCAGTTGGTTAAGCGACTGCCTTCAGCTCAGGTCATGATCCTGGAGTCCCAGGATCGAGTCCCACATTGGGCACCCTGCTAGGTGGGGATAAAAATGGATAAAGAAGAGGGGGTGTGTGTGTGTGTGTGTGTGTGTGTGTGTGTGTGTGTGTGTGTGTGTGTGTGTGTGTGTGTGTGTGTGTGTGTGTGTGTGTGTGTGTGTGTGTGTGTGTGTGTGTGTGTGTGTGTGTGTATCATATATATAATATTACTCAGCCATCCAAAAAATTAAATCTTACCATTTGCAACATGGATAGAACTAGAGGGTATTAGGCTAAGCAAAATAAGTCAATCAGAGAAAGACAATTACCATATGATATCACTCGTATGTGGAATTTAAGAAACAAAACAGAGGAGCATGGGGGAAGGGAGGGAAAAATAAAACAAGATGAAATCAGGGAGGGAGACAAACCATAAGACTTTTTTTTTTTAAGATTTTATTTATTTATTTGACAGAGAGAGACACAGCGAGAGAGAGGGAACACAAGCAGGGGGAGTGGGAGAGGGAGAAGCAGGCTTCCCGCCGAGCAGGGAGCCCGATGCGGGGCTCGATCCCAGGACCCTGGGATCATGACCTAAGCTGAAGGCAGACGCTTAACGACTGAGCCACCCAGGCGCCCCACCATAAGAGACTCTTAACTCTAGGAAACAAACTGAGGGTTGCTGCAGAGATGGTTGGTGGGGGGATCAGGTAACTGGGTGATGGGCATTAAGAGGGACACATGATATAATGAGGACTGGGTGTAATATGCAACCGATGAATCAATGAACTCTACTTCTGAAACTAATAATACACTATATGTTAATTAACTGAATTTAAATTTAAAAAATACACACTCATTTCACTGAAAATTCTGGACACAGAGGCATAATGGGCAAGATTATTTCCCCAAATTAATCTAAAACTTTAATGTGCTCTAGTCAAAACCCAAAATTGATCTTCAAATGAAATCTTTAAAGTGCATCTGGAAGATCAGATTCACAAGACTAAAAACAGTTTGGAGAAAGATAATGCTTGGGCTGTGCAGAGTGGGGTCAGAATTTGCCCTACCACAAAGCAAAGCTTGCAATAAAACCATAATAATTTAAACAGTGCAACATGGGCACAGAGACAGACCACTGAGTAGGGAGCCCAGAAGCAGATGCATGGAAGTTATGTAATAAAGGTGACATTTCAAGCCAGTGGGGAAAGAACAGTCAACTCAGCAAATTGTTTTTGGGAACAATAGCCATCTATTAGGGGCAAAAACAGGCCTCATATCACACATTCAATTTCCAATTAACTCCATATTTAACACAAAAATTCATAAGCACATTAAGTTAGAAGGCTAACATTTCTCAGTATTGAACACAATGATAGGGATTAAAGAAATCTAAATCCCATCTATCCTGACACCCTTCCAATGTACCAAATTGTTTTCGTCCTTTTATTGCCTTCCAGTCTTTGTGCAGTGCACAGCTAATTCTTACAGAGCTACCCTCATGGCGTAAGTACACATAAGGTGCTCCTCTCTCTTCTATCAAAAGTACTTTTCCATCTTCTGATTTTTGGCACCATTCAGTTGCATTCCATCAAATGGGATGCTCTATATTTTCCTCTGCCATCCCTGTATTACTGTACTTGAAAAGTGTTTCTAGCTTAACATTATAAATGATACTACAAGAAACTTTTTCATGTTCATTATTTTATGTTTCACTACTATAGAATAAAATTCCAGAAGTGGGTCCAAACATGTGAAAACTTGTCACAAATCGCCAAACTGCTTTCCAATAATGTTCTATCAAATTTCACGGCCACCAGTGCTGGTCATGAGTATCATTTTCATTGCAACCTTGCCAAAACTTTTATTTCCTAATTTATGGATAGTGAACAGTTCCTCGTTGACTTCATTCATCCTTTTTTCCCTACCCCTCAAATTACTTTTACTAAAGACTACTGCTAAATAGTGTCAACATTGTTAGTGGCCTGTTCAAATTTCAACTTAAAGAATTCTGGTCTTCCCTTCTCTATTCACATCTGCATTCACGTTTGCCTTAAGCAGGTCAAAATTTTCATTTTCTCAAGTGAACCAGTTGAAATGAACATCACAATCAGTCCCCTTCTTCTCTGAATACTGAAGGTGTATCACCTGTTATTTTCTCTTGGCCAGATAAAAAGTTCTCAAATACTCCTATAAAATCTCTGCAGGCCAGTAACACGGAAAATGGGAACAAATACTGAGTAGGAAAGCTGGACTAGAACCATACCGAATACACCCCAATATAAACACACATATACACACACAGTTAATTAAACCAACATTTTTTTACCTAGAAGCATCCTCTTTGAGAAATTCTACTTGTAAAACTGATCAATAATTCTCAAAGACCAAGCCTTCTGTTGAAATGCTGTGACATCTGTAGATTTCTTCTCAAAGAACCAAAAAGGTATTCAATCTTTTTGCCCCATTAAACTATTTATTTCATCCAATTATTTTACCCTTCTTCTGATGACATTTAAGATGGAAATGGTTGGCACTGATGTGCACGTTCTAAATATTTTTTTCCTTAAGCTAGGTCTCTAAATACTTTGATAGCTTGGTGCTTGTATTATCCTAATCACTGAATTTTCTTGTGCTAATGTTCTTCCTACTCTCTTCACTCTCACCCTCTGTAGACAATGTAGCTATGTATAATTATACTTGTTACTAACAATGTCATTTGCTAAACAACCTTAACCATCTAATTTCTAAAATATCTGGCATGAATATGGAATAAATATTGTAGTTTCAAATTATGACAATGAGAACAAAGTGCATCTTTTTATTTATTTTTTTAAGATTTTATTTATTTATTTGACAGAGAGAGACACAGTGAGAGAGGGAACACAAGCAGGGGGAGTGGGAGAGGGAGAAGCAGGCTTCCCCCGGAGCAGGGAGCCCGAGGCAGGGCTTGATTCCAGGACCCTGGGATCATGACCCGAGCCGAAGGTAGAAGCTTAACGACTGAGCCACCCAGGCGCCCCAAAGTGTGCATCTTTTTATAGTGGCGGTTTTTTAATCGGGGTCACAGGAAAAATCCATGAATGGGTTTCAGGAGGTCTGGATACCTTTTAAAATTCTTAGCAAAACCCTCTTCATGTGTGTATGTGTCCATTTTTCTGAAGAAAGGTTTATTGATTTCATCATATTCTCAAAGGTATCCAATTCTAACTTCTATAGAACCAAATAATAGTGGGAACATAATAAATGTCGTTTAATGACAATGGTGACCTTTGCATATGATAGTAAGACATGTACTACTGTTCTTCAAGGTATTCTGCACAGCCTTTACATGGGGTGATTTTTAGGATAGAATCACATTAAAGGTACATTTTTTTTAAATTTTATTATGTTATGTTAGTCACCATACAATACATCATTAGTTTTTGATGTGGTGATCCACGATCCATTGTTTGTGTATAACACCCAGTGCTCAATGCAGTACGTGCCCTCCTTTCTAAGTTTTTTTTAAGATTTTATTTATTTATTTGAGAGAGAGAATGAGATAGAGAGAGAGCATGAGAGGGGGGAGGGTCCGAGGGAAAAGCAGACTCCCTGCTGAGTGGGAAGCCCGATGCGGGACTCGATCCCAGGACTCCAGGATCATGACCTGAGCCAAAGGCAGTTGCTTAACCAACTGAGCCACTCAGGCGCCCAGTACATGCCCTCCTTAATACCCATCACCAGGCTAACCCATCCCCCCTCCCCTCTAAAACCCTGTTTGTTTCTCAGAGTCCATAGTCTCTCATGGTTCATCTCTCCCTCCGATTTCCGCCCCCTTCATTTTTCCCTTCCTTCTCCTAATGTCCTCCATGCTGTTCCTTATGTTCCACAAATAAGTGAAACCATATGATAATTGACTTTCTCTGCTTGACTTGTTTCACGTAGCATAATCTCCTCCAGTCCCATCCAGGTTGATGTAAAAGTTGGGTATTCATCCTTTCTGATGGCTGAGTAATATTCCATTGTATATATGGACCACATCTTCTTTATCCACTCGTCTGTTGAAGGGCATCTCGGCTCTTTCCACAGTTTGGCTATTGTGGACATTGCTGCTATGAACATTGGGGTGCATATGGCCCTTGTTTTCACTACATCTGTATCTTTGGGGTAAATACCCAGGAGTGCAATCACTGGGTTATAGGGTAGCTCTATTTTTAAATTTTTGAGGAACCTCCACACTGTTTTCCAAAGTGGCTGTACCAACTTGCATTCCCACCAACAGTGTAAGAGGGTTCCCCTTTCCCCACAACCTCTCCAACGTTTGTTGTTTCTTTCCCTGTCCATTTTTGCCATTCTAACAGGTGTAAGGTGGTATCTCAATGTGGTTTTGATTTGAATTTCCCTGATGGCTAATGACAATGAACATTTTTTCATGTGTCTGTTAGCCATTTGTATGTCTTCTTCAGAGAAGTGTCTTTTCTTATCTTCTGCCCATTTTTTGACTTGTTTTTTGGGTGTTGAGTTTGAGAAGTTCTTTATAGATCTTGGATACCAGCCCTTTATCTGTAGTGTCATATGCAAATATCTTCTCCCATTCTGTGGGTTGCCTCTTTGTTTTGTTGACTATTTCCTTTGCTGTGCAGAAGCTTTTTATCTTGATGAAGTCCCAAAAGTTCATTTTTGCTTTTGTTTCACTAGCTTTTGGAGATGTATTTAAAGATACATGTTAACTGAGGTGCTAAATATTGTACTGCAAGTTTACTAATACATGCCATGAAAACCATTATGCTAATATAAACATAATGCTCTAAGTGAATTATCAAATTTGATTGTTTTTAACACCTGAAACTTGTCTTTACAACAAAAAATGATTCTACACAGAACCTTCCCTGCAGAGCAGGGTGTTTAATGTTGTGAGATTCTTGAGAATTTTTAAAAGTGTATTATCCCATTTTATAGTTAAGTAAATAAAAGTACAGGAACTAGTCAGTACTAACTATCTCAAGATCCCAGAGCCAGATGGACAGTACTGAGTGTCTTGATTTCTATCCCTACCTGCAAGTTACATACCCTCTTTACCTTCTTCAAGCACAATTCAAAAAATGTGCTATGGGCATTAAGTCTTTTATTCCAAATTACTGTGTTTAAATACTTCTTTAAACCAACATGAAACAATGCAAAACTTATTTCCTGTGTGTACATTTATTATAGATATATGCATATCTATACACACATATTTAGCTCTTATGAGCACAGTATTTCACAATTACAAAGTGCTTTATTGTATATTTTCTCCTCTTATTCCCACAGTAAGACCTAGGAAGTATTATCATGATTCTAATCACATAAGTGAGAACCTAGGTACTATAAGGTCCAGTTAGAAGCAGAGCCACAAATCAAATCCACATCTTCCCGCCCCAGGCCCAGCATACTTTTCTCCCCAACATGTTACTATACAAAGAGCAGTGCTCAGGTGTTTGTTGACTTACTACACCTTTATTGACTTACTTCACCTCAACCTTTATTTTACATACTTATTATAAATATTCTCATCCTGAAATCCACAGGTAGGGGTGGAGTGGAAAGGGGAGGGAAGAGAAATATTCCTTAGTCCCCTCAAGATAAATGCACAGTTTCAGGCATTAGTCTTGGGAGAAAGTGTCTTTTAGTTAAAGATTCTTCTAAGTGTGCAAGAAGCATATGATTCAAAAAGTTTAGGAGCGGGCGCCTGGGTGGCTCAGTTGGTTAAACGACTGCCTTTGGCTCAGGTCATGATCCTGGAGTCCCAGGATCGAGTCCCACATTGGGCTCCCTGCTCAGCAGGGAGTCTGCTTCTCCCTCTGACCCTCCCCCCTCTCATGTGCTCTCTCTCTCTCTCTCTAATAAATAAATAAAATCTTTAAAAAAAAAGTTTAGGAGCCACTGATCGAAAACATGTTTTAACCATCTTTTGCATAGTATAAAATATCAACATCATTCAAATTTCTTGTCCCAAACCAAAACTAAATCAACAAAACACAGGTGAATACAAATTGGTTAAATCCAAGGGGACTATCAGAATCATATTTTTAGGGAGGATACACTAAAATGACTTAAGAGTCTTTTAAGACATTTCTCCAGAAAGACCCTTTCAAGTAGGAATGGTTTCCATTTCCAGACAGGATAAGACAAACCACAGAAGTCCAACATTCCTGCTGGTAACAACTAGAAAATCAAGACAGAAAAAAATGAAAATTTTATTAAAAATTTATTTTAAAATTTTATTAAAAATTTAACAGTCATATCCTTAAAGGCATCAGAGAACTACAGGAAAAAGAACAAAATGCATTTAAGTTCCAGAAAGGGGAGAACCACTCAGAGAAGTTATGGAAGTCGGAAGACAACAGAATGTTATCTTTAACATTTAGGACCTCTGTTATTTTATTTCTTTTATAAATAAAATAACAGAGGTCCTAAAATTCCATGCCTATCAAAAATATCCTTGGGGCACCAAGGTGGCGCAGTCAGTTAAGTGTCAGACTCTTGATTTCAGCTCAGGTCATGATTTCAGGGCTGTCAGGACTGAGCCCTGGGTAGGGCTTCACACTCAGCAGGGAGTCTGCTTGAGATTCTCTCTCTCTCCCTCTGCCCCTTCCCCTCCCTTCTCTTTCCCTCTCAAAAAAAAAAAAAAAAAAAAATCCTTAAAAAAGACGCTGAAATTAAAACGCTTCAGACAAATATAGAGGGAATTCATTGCCAGCAAAACAACACTAAAAGAAACATTAAAGGGAATTATTCAAGCAGAAATAAAATGATCTCTAACATAAACAGACACAGAGGGGAGAATTGAACAGTGGAGTAAATATAATTAATATATAATGTACAAAATAGGAACTATGTCATGGAGTTGAAAATATTTGTAAAACTAAAATGTCTGACAATAGTAATGTAAAAGGCAAATGGGATTCACGTGTCTAGCAGTTTGGGGAAAATGTTAAACATAATAGCTCATTACACTTGTGTCAAATACATAAGTTTTAAGTTGAGGGTAACAGTAGAAAAATGTATGACAAGTTACAGAAGAAAAACCCAATTAGAAAATATTTTATTAATCACAAAGACAGGAGAAACAAAAACATAAAACGTATGTCAAATAGTTATAGGATATAAATCCAAATATACCAGCAATTATTTTAAGTGTAAATGAACTGACCCAAATACAATACCAACACAGTACAGAATTTTTTAATTCAAAAATGAAAGAAAAAAACACAGAAAGCTTAAAAGTAAAAAAATATACCAACCAAAGAAAGCAAGTATGGCCAAAACAGTATCAGAAAAAGTAGATTTTTTTTTAAAGATTTTATTTATTTATTTGACAGAGCGAGAGAGAGGGAGAAAGAGAGAAAGCTCACACAAGCAGGGGGAGCAGCAGGCAGAGGGAGAGGGAGAAGCAGGCTTCCCGCTGAGCAGGGAGCCTGATGTGGGGCTCGGTCCTGGGATTCTGACCTGAGCCCAAGACAGACGCTTAACAACTGAGCCACCCAGGCACCCCTGAAAAAGTAGATTTTAAGCACGTCTTGCTAGTAAAGAAAGAGAAACTTTGCATCATAGTTTAAAAAGAGATTATCATCATATTAAATCTGTATGGACCTAATAACACAGCCTCAAAATATTTTTTAAAAATTAACAAGCCAAAGACCTAGACCAATCCATAATCACAAGTTAGACCTTAACATGCCTCTCTCTGTAGCTGATGGAAGAAGCAGACAAAAAAAGTGACAAGGATATAAAAGATCTGAATCACATAAGTAACACAATTATTTACCAAAGGAGCAATTACCATAATTAAATGTATATGTGACTATTAAAAAGCCACACATTTTTCATATCTCTGCAATAAATTCAGTTATACATAAACACACAAATCAAAAATTCTCCACTTTCACACTGAATGGGATGATCCACCACTACAGAACTGAAATAGCCTTTGTTTCTGTATCAACGCTGGAGTAAAAAAAAAAAAAAATTCAGGACAGAGGTCAGTAAATTACTCCAATTCCTCAAGAAAAACATAAGTAGGCTTTAAAAGTCTCCTTAGAGGCTCGATTATTGCTCACCGAGAAGTCTCCTTAGAGGGGTGCATGGGTGGCTCGGTGGTTAAGCATCTGCCTCAGCTCAGGTCATGATTCCAGGGTCCTGGGATCAAGCCCCGCATCAGGCTCCCTGCTCCGCAGGGAGTCCGATTCTCTTTCTGCCCCTCCCCCTGCTTGTGTTCCTTCTCTCACTTTGTCTCATTCTGTCAAATAAATAAATACAATCTTTAAAAAAAAAAAAGTCTCCTTAGATTACTTCCTTTTAAAATCACTAAAAAAAATAATAAAATCACTAACTTACTCACAGATGTATGAAAACACAGAACTCGTAGAAATTGAAAATATATATGACACTTTAAGCAGATCACTGAAGGAAAGGTACTGGCTTGGGTTTAAGAAAATTCCAGTTATAATCTGTACTCTTAAATCACCCCCAGTAGCTCTTGAGGAAGAAAGGCCCTGTGCGTGGTTCCCAAATAATCAAGTACATAAATAAGGAATGAAGCAAAATGCAGTTTAACAACTGGATGGCAGTTAGGATTTTAGTCAATAATCAACTAAGCATGAGCTGTCACCGACCCAGCTACCCTAAAATGCTAACTCTGGCCTACCCTGCATGGGTGAAAATCTAGTAACTCCATTAAGATTGGGTATGGTCCAGCTCTGCTCTCCACCAGACATACCTGGGCCATGGAAATACTTCAATACACACAAAACTGACAACACGTTCAGCAGAAACAACAAGGATGCCAAAGGGACACAAAAACCATATTGTCATATGAGGAACAATTGAAGGAACTGGGACTGTTTGGCCAAAGCAGCGTAGAATCATGGTTAAATGGTCACTGTTAGAAATATCCGAGGGTCTCTCAGGCCGACAGGGGCTCTGACATGTTCTGCAGGCCCCAAGGGGGAAAGCCCAGAACAATGGAGGGAAGGACAGGGCACAGAGTTCAATTCTACAGTGAGAGCCTTCTAAGAATCAGAGATGGCCAAAGATGACAAAGATTGCTCTACCTTAGAAGGAATAAGCACAACCCGAAGACACTGCTTTTGTTTTATTTTGCTTTGCTTATTTATGTATCATAAAAGAGAATGGGGCTAAATACAGACCTACGTAGTCTTACAAATCTAGAATCTTTGATACCTGGTATATAATCTAGATTAATAGCTTCAATATGAAAAAAAAATATGGAGGTCTAGATAAGTGGTATTTTTGTGTGTATTTAAATTAATCGTTCCTTACTCTTTTGCTTCAATTTCCTAGCTCCTTGAGTTGACGGTTAGTTCATTTTCAGTTTCTGCATTAGTAGTTTTCAAATTGAGATCAGGGGAACTCTGGATTCTAATGGAGCTCACAAGCATTCCATTTAAATTTCATTTTGGAAAATAGGTTTCCAATTTTTTTAAGACTTTATTTATTTATTTGACACACACACAGAGAGAGAGAGAGAGAGCACAAGCAGAGGGAGCAGGAAAGGGAGAAGCAGGCCCCCCACCAAACAGGGAGCCCAATGTGGGGCTCAATCCCAGGCCCCTGGCCCCTGAGCCCAAGGCAGACACTTAACCAACTGAGCCACCCAGGTGCCCCAGTTTCCAATTATTTCTAAATCTAAAAAGACTGCATTCACTTAAATGTATTATTTACCAAGTTTTAATACACTGGTGAGGACCTGAACTGCCAAGCTAAGTCACTGTCTTTGGTGAATTAATAAATGTAATATATTTAAATTTGAAGAACACATTTAACAATAAAGAAGTTTTATCCATTTTATATATTAAAGTTCCCCATATTACTTTGTTTAGGGAAAAAGCGTTTTCCTTTGGGGGAAAGAAAGGTTTTCCTTTGGGAGAAAAAAAGGTTTTCCTTCAGAAAAGAAGTTTCAACGCCACCTACTTGGTGCCTGTAAGGCCCCTCAGACTCTAGGACACCCTCTGCTCATCTGTATTGGAAGCTCAAGTTCACCTCTAGCTCACATCTCAAACAAGCTTTTAATTTCCATTGATGACTGCAATTCATCAACTTCAGATTCAGGTTGAATCCAAGCAGACAATCATCTCGTTGGGTTATTATTTAATGCTTGAGGTCTACAAATGTATGTCAAACTATGTGTCAGATGAAGGTCAGTCTGGGTCCACTGACAGCATTGAATGTGCCAAACTGAAACCAAGACTATCCGGAATACAAAGAACCCTAAGTCTTCATGAATTGGTAGCTCCTGGACAAAGACTGACACAATCACAGTGACACGATCATCTGTATTCTTATTTCAGAGTAGGGCGCAGAGCTCCTGCATTCCACAGAGGTCCCTCTTATGAGGGTACAAAAGAAGGGAACAGTGCCCTTTGTCCTTCTCATCTGGCCAGCATCTGTGCCAGAACACAAATTGAACTCTCTACCGCCGACACACACACAGGCCATTCTTAAACAAGAGCACTGAAGGGCCTACCAAATAATGACCAGTGCAGGATAAAAGAATCAGGAACGCTTGCTCAGAGAAGTAGGGATTTAGAAACTTATAAAACATAGAGCTGTAAGAAGCCTCAGAGTTCATGGGATCAATCCCTGACATCCCAGATGAGGAAAGTGGAAGTCCATACCAAGAGGTGACTTGCTCTGGGTCCGACCATACAGCAGAGCCAGGGCTGGGGCCCAGGTCTTCACCCAGCATCCAATGTTCTTCCCATGCTCCAAGCTGCCAGTTGGAAGATTTACCACCTCACCCCTGTACTCCTACCCCAGGGCCTGGGAAAGAAAGGCCTTTATGGAAACAAGTCAGGAGTAGAGGCAATCAATGCTGTCAAAGCTCCCCAGTATTCACTGCACAACACCCATCTCTCCCCATGCTCTTGTCTCTTCTCTTCCTCAACTCTCATCCCCTCTGTCAAACTACAGCACACTCTCAGGGCCTACTGCTCTTCTCCATCTCCAAATGCAAACAAGCACAGGTAAAAGCCAGCCAAGCCACAGCATGGCAAACACGCAACTGCAGAAACCAGGGGCACAGGGCAACGAGGAAAGAGCACCCAGAGACTCCGCTCAGCCCCAGCTCCAAAAGAGTCTGCGCGCGGTAAGGAAAGAAAAAACAAGGATGAGAGCTCTGTGGGGAGGGAAAGGACAAAACAGGAGCAGCGACGGGCTAGGGAGTGATGGCAGTGACAAGAGGAGAAAGGACTAGAAAAACAAAGCAACTGAGAATTGAGGTGAAGCAGGAAAAGGGCAAGAAAGATGGAAAATAAATGACAATGAGAAGAGAAATATCCACCCTACCGGGAACTGCAATCTGGAAACACCTTTGTAAAAAGGAAGGGGGTGGGGCAGGGAGGAGCTGAATTTTGAGGCTTCGAAAGAATATTTCATCTGACCCAAATCGATCACTATAGTGCACACCTGAAACTAATATAACACTGTATGTTAACTACACTGGAATTAACGTTTTTAAAAATGAGTTATACGAAAACAATGAATCATGGAACACTACATCAAAAACTAATGACGTAATGTATGGTGATTAACATAATAAAATAAAATTTTAAAAAATGAATTCTTGCCATTTGCAACAACATAGATGGATCTAGCGGATACAATGCTAAGTGAAGTCAGTCAGTCAGAGAAAAACAAATACCGTATATTTCATTTATATGTGGAATTTAAGAAACAACTAAACAAATAAAAAAAGAGACAAACAAAAAAACAGACTTTTAAATACAGAGAACTGATGGTCACCAGAGGAGAGGTGAGTTGGGGGATGGGTGAAATAGGCAAAAGGGATTAAGAGCACACTTACCATGAGGAGCACCAAGTAATGTATAGTATTGTTGAATCATTATACTGTATACCTGAAACTAATATAACCTTTTATGTTAAATAAAATTGATTTTTTAAGATTTAAAAAAATGGAAAAATGGGGCACCTGTGTGGCCCAGTCATTAAGCGTCTGCCTTCAGCTCAGGTCATGATCCCAGGGTCCTGGGATCGACCCCTGCATCAGGCTCCCTGCTGGGCGGGAAGCCTGCCTCTCCCTCTCCCACTCTCCCTGCTTGTGTTTCCTCTCTCGCTGTGTCTCTGTCAAATAAATAAAATCTTTTTAAAAAATGGAAAAAAAAAAAAAAAGAATTGAGGGCAAAAAAAGCACCATGGAATGTGTCTTCTTGTGACACATCACAGCGGATGTTTTTCCAAACTCCTCACATCCAACTAATGGCCACACCCCTAGCTAGAAAGTCCCTCTCTCCTGTGTCCTACACAACAGTGTTGGGAGGAGAGGGCACCCTTAGGGATTCCTTTCCCATTCTCAGTCCCACTTTAGAACTGGCAATGACTTTAGAATGCAGGAGCCCATTTTTCTGGCCTTGTCCTCCTTTTCAGCCCCGTACTTAGAACTTTCCTGAATCTTCAGGTCAACTGTTCAGGGCTCTCCGCCAGTGAAAAATATGACCTACATGCAAAGCTGCCCAGTGTTGCCTTCACCAGAGATACCATCTGGCCAAAAGTTAGTTGGAGTCTGTTACTTCTTCTGAATTCAGCACAAAGCCCAGCAGTACAAGAACATCTGTAGCAACCCACACAAAGAAACAATCCCAAAAGCCTAAGTGCATAAATAATCTTGTTAAAGAATAATACCTTCCATTTCCTTAGCACTTCCCTGTTCACAAGGCACTTCTGTGTATGCTGTCCCATTTGGACCTCACAACCCCCAAAGACACAGAGAAGTGAGGGACTGGCCCACAATCCACAGTGGGGGGCAGAACTAACCACTGATTCATTCCAGAGATACACTGTGTATACTATGTGCTAAGGTTACAACAAACTACCTGCCCTATCTTTCTATTGGAAGCAAAGACAGGAAATAATCAAGTGCCTGATATGTGAGGGATTCATAAGACCTCATAAAAATAAGGTGGGGTAAAGAGAGAGATTTCAGACAGGAAAGTAGGAAAACGCCCCTAATGAGCTGATGTTCTATTGTAGACCTGAATAAAGTAACGTTGTGAACCATGTGCATATGAAAGAATCTCATGTTGAGAACTGACAAGTGCAAAGGCCCTCAGGTGAGCATGTGAGACAGGCAACTCTGGTGGATGAAGCAGAAGAGGAGAGAAATGGGAGGCAAGGTCAAGGACAAGTGAAGCTCATCATACAGGCACAGCTGTCAGCTCTGCAGTGGGAAGCCATCGCCGAGCCCTGTGTAAAAGGGTGACAAGATCTAAACTTCACCCTAAAAGGATCCCTCTGACTGCTCTGTTAAGAAGAGATCATGACGGGGCAAAGGTGAGATGAGAGAGGCCCACAGCAAAAACCAGGCAAGAAACGACCAGACATTTTCTGCCATATCACAGAGGCTCTTGGGAGGATTTTCTCTGCCAAGAGGGAGTGAACACAGCAGTTTCCCTGGAGACCACATCTTTATTCAGCTCTGCTTATCCTCTACTGCAGCGCCTCTAGCAACCCCGTGTCACGGAGATGACCGGGGAGCCACAAGAGCAAAAATGGGTGCTCCTCTCCGTGGCTAAGTGGGCAGCTGTTCAGGCTCTTGTGCAAGAGCTGACCTGTAATTCAGGGCCCTTCCTTCCATTTCTTACAGATGCATGGACAAATGATGGATGGACAGATGGATGGATGGATGGGGAGGGAGGGAGAGAGAGAGAGCTTTCGTTCATCTCTCCGCTGGCCTTTATCACCAATTTATATCAAATGATCAAACTGCAGTCGTGGTCATCTGGCTTTTCAATTTGAACATGGAGCGGCACGGATCATCCTCTAACCCCAACTTCTATAACACATAGGCTTCTGTTTATAAGGCCAAACATGTCATGGAACACTACATCAAAAACTAATGATGTACTGTATAGTGACTAACATAATAAAATTAAAAAAAAAAAAAGATGGCAGGGCAAAAAAAAAAAGGTCAAACATGAACCTTCAATCTAAAAATAGAATATGCTTTACAAACCTTATTACGTGCAGATAACTTCACTACTGACAAAGCAAGCCCCCATAGAGACATTACTAGAGGAACCTCAAGAAAAAAAGTCGGAATTTGTTTTAACTCACACTGAATTCAAAATTTCTCACTTCCCAACATGGAAATTCAATGTAAAAGCAATAGTACTTATCAATTTATTAAATGAGGTTGCTTAGTAACCCATAAGGATAAAAATGACCATGAAAGAAACCCTTTGTGTTTTCATTAATAGTACTGTGCATGGGAATGTATCAGGCACCGTGCTAAGTCAATCAGCCCACTAAGTCCTTACAATCACTCTTCAGGGTAGAAACCATCATCCAGAGTTTACAGATGAGTGAACTGAGGCTTTCAGAAGTCAAGGACTCTGACCACAGTGATCTGGAAGTTCAGGGGCAGACGTAGGAATCAAGGCCATCTCTGCGAAGTGGGCTCTGCTTCCCTCCTAACTCCTGCTACATCCTGCCATTGTGCCCAGTGCTCTATCACCTGGAGACAAGGCCTCTGCAGGGGCCGGCCCACTGCACTGAGGGACCCCAACTGTCTCACCAGACCTAGATTAAGGGGGGGGGGGGTCTTCAGTTACTCATCAATATACTGTGAATACTTAGAAGAAAAGATCTGTGTTCAAGGAGCATGAATATTGTGACATTTATTTTCTTCTTTCTTCCCACTGCATTGGACAAACCCCTAATCTGTGCCAGGCACAAATGATAGTAAAAGGACAAGACCTGATCCTACCCTCAGGGAGCTCACAGCCTCACAGGCAGAAAAAAGCTTAGACACCCACTCTTCAGTACAGGGCACCCTGCACAGCTGGAAACAGGAGGATCCAGGTCCACCTTGCAACACTGGGAAAGCCCTCCCCCAGAGGACAAAGGGGACTTTGTCTAGGAAAGGGAATTCCAAGCGAAGCATGAAGGCTGGCTATTGAATGGTTCCTTGGGAAAGGACAATTGATTGCAACCAGGCTGTCAACACTTGAGGTGGTAAGCAAGACCACAGGGAAAGCTGGACGTGAAGGCAGAGGCCAGCTCAGAGAGGGCCTGAGGGACAGGCAATCACTGGGCGGGGGGGTGGGGGTGGATTTTGAGCAGGGGAGTGACACAATCACCTCTGCATTTCTCTAATGGGGTCAGCAGAAAGGATGCTATGGAGGTGGCCTTTCTTGGGATACAGTCTCTCTCACAGTTCTCTACAGCTCAGTCATTTCTAAAGGATACCAAAAATAACCCCAGAAGTTAGGAAAACATGTGTCTGGGTCAATGTGACAGGAAATGCTAGTCTGGCTCTCCACCCACATCCTAAAACATTAGTGGAAGGAACACAAAGGTTGAGCGTGAGGCATCTACAATCAAACTAGATCGGAGCTCCAACCTCAGCAGCCTCAGTTACCTCAACTATAAAATGGTGATAAAAACCGAACCCACCTAGCAGGTAACACAGGTAGGAGTCAACCAAATCAGCACCTGACACGTAAGTGTTTTTTAGCTAGTTGCTCATATCACCCTACTAAAAACACCATTATTAGTATTCTTTGTTCCCTGAAAAAACATTGTTTGAATAGTTTGTGTGTGCCAGGCACATTCTTTTGTTTTATTGAAAACAACTCAAGAGAGATGGGGGGTATGGTATCACTACCCTCATTTTGCAGATGAGGATATTGTGCCCAAAATGCTAAATTCTTTGGCCCAAGTTACATTGACCACCCCCCAGTTCCCCTTTAAGGCAGCAAGAGGATTCATAGAAATATAAGTAGAAAGGTAAAATAAGCACTACACACCCATGAAAAAGATATTACATTTTATCAATAAAAACCTTCTCTACTTCAAAATTTCCTTTTACAGTACAGAAACAATAACTTAAAAAAAAACACAAGTTTTAAAAAGATTTATTTATTTATTTTCAAAAGAGAAAGAGCCACAGCAGGGAGGGGCACAGGGAGAGGGAGAGAGAGAATCCCAAGCAGACTCCATGCCCAGCACACAGCCCGACACAGGGCTCGATCTCACAACCCCGAGATCATGACCTGAGTCAGAATCAAATGGGATGCTCAACCGACTGAGCCACCCAGGCACTCCATAAAAACCAGAAGCATTTTTAATCCTCAAAATAGTTGTTTTTTGTTTTTTTGTTTTTTTGTTTTTTTTGCATTTCACTGTCCCTTATTAGCATCCCTGCAGAGCACCTCTTGCTGGGATGGGGATGCAGTCCCCAGGGGACCCAGAGATGCAGCCTCCAGCCCAGATCTGGCAGCAGAACCCAGATGCTGGTGTTTTGGGTCTCAGCTGTGGGGGGCCTTGAGAACAGCCACAGCCCAGAGAGAGCCCCTGAGGACTTTGTAGCCCACCTCTGCCTGGGGGAGCCGGGGAGGTATGACAGCATGCAAGGTCACTGACGCTCTCCACAGGTAGCAGCAGTCTCCTGGCTCTGCAAGGGTTCGGTGAAACAACTTGTTAAAGCAACTAGGAGCTGGCTGGACCTGGCACCTGTGGGCCACGTGCCAACCCTCCTTCTTGGGCGTGCCGATTCTGCACAGTGTCATGGGCCCACTGGCCTGGGAGCTCGGGGGGGGGGGGGCACAGCTACCTTTGAAAATGCCATAAAAACTTAGTCCCTCTCCAAAGATCAAAGTGCATGTGCACACACACATAATTTGGTGAGCAATGCTGGGGGTGTGTGCCCCCACCCCTGCCACCCGAGTCCTTGATGGAAACTGCTAGAAGATGGTGCTGAGGGCCCAAGGCAGCTGTTCAGTGAAAGGAAGAAACCTCAAGGGCCAGGGGGAAGGGGCAGGGGACCCCAGACCCTAGAAAGCCTGAACAGCCCACCTCTCCCACCTCAAATGTTAACTGGCTACTCAGGGAGGAGAGAAAACTAAACCCTGGGGCCTGGACACCTCCCCTCTGAGTGAGTCCTCTGTGTGCAAGGGAGACCACTGGACCAGCAGGCAGTCCCCAGCACCGGGAACCTGTCCAACAGCATCTTCACTCATTTTGCTGCCAGTTTCATTGCAGGTGGGTGTGCCGCCTTCCTGTGCCAGCCCCCGGATGTACTGAAGACCCACGTAACGAACTCCAAGACAGTTCACTCTACCAGAGTTTGGCATGGCATCAGTGACGGTGTTTTTTAGGACCTGGATGCTACTGTAGTCTGTTAGAGGGTTAAGAGAGTGCTCATTTTCTACGATATTAATCTATCTCGGTTGCGCGTGTGATTTTTTCTGGAATCGGAAGTGGTGCAAACAACAGGCCATGAGAGCACTAAGAAATGTTAACCTATGCTCTGTGCTACATCACTACCCCATCTGTACCTCCATGGAACCTTTTCATAGATACTAGAGTCTCCCTTTCTCTTTTATGTACAGTCTCCCTATCTCTTTTATGCTACATTCTAGTAGCAACTGCCTAGAAGCAGGTTGCGCTCCTCTTTCTGAAGACCGTGAAGTCAAACTCCCAGCATTTCACACCCTCTCGTCACCAGTGAAGACTGCCCCTACCCCTTCTCCCCATCCCGACCCCATGTACTCTGTAAAGCAGCTCTTCCAGGCAGGTCTCCGTGATACCCCCTCGGAACTCAGGGCATCTCATCTTAACCTTTCTTACGGTACTTAGCTCTTCCTGCCTGAGAGTCTTTTTCCTCTGCCTCCATTTCACTAATTGATTTTCCTTCCATCCCTCTGTTTAGCCTGTCGCATAATGAGGGCAGGACAGCGTGGTGGTGAAGCACACAGGTCCTGGGCGGGGGGCGGGGGTTCAGGTGGCCCTGGATCCTGTTCCCACCTCTTTCACTTATCACTGTTTACCTTTAAACAAGTGGCTTAACTTGTCTGTACCTCAACTCCTCTCCTCCTGTGCAAAATGGGATTAACAGCAGACACTCCTTCTTTAGATGTCAGCGAGGATTCAAGCAGGTAATGGATGCTGTGCGCGCCACACGGTAAGAGCTCAGAAAGTGTTAGTAAGTCTTCTTTCTCATTTTTAAGGTACATCCATTTTGTAAGTAATAAGGCATAATGTTCATGAATGATTTCTTCCCAAATGTCCTTCAAATATCTGGCATCTGTGGGACCTAGACATTATCTCAAAGCCAGAAAGGACTCAAAAAGTTAACTCAAATTTCAAATGTTCAATTAAAAGGAAAGAATATTTTTGCAAACCAGAAGAATCACTTTTCATCGGGTGTTTCCACTATGATCTTTAATATACCACTTTTTTCTTATCCAAAGTAAGATAGAGTTTCCTACTTCATTCATCAATTATTTACCAAGCCCTGATTGAGTACATTCCACACACCATCTGAGGAATAAGGGATGTAGCAGTGAACTGAGCAAATCCCAGCTCTCATCATTTTGAGTTCTCTGGGAAGACATAATAAACAAATATCAAACACTGATGGGGCTATATAGAGAATTTAAAATAGAATAATGCCAAGTGCCCAGGGAGTTACTTCAGATTGGGCAAAGAGACCTTGGAAAGGCAGGACATGGAAGATGAGAGCTAAATTTCAAGATCAGCAAGGTTTATTTCATAAAGGAAGAGAAAGGAATGAGAATGGGGTGGATGAGAAGGACACAAAAAAGACTAGGTCAGGAAAGGAGGCAAATCTGTTGGCAAAAACCTTGGAAGGCTTTGTCCCCAAACACAGGGATGAAATGAAGGGAGCTGCTCCACTGCCCTCAGTTTAGTGACAGGCTAGGCAGGAAGGTAACCTGGCTACCATAACAGGGACCTGAAGGCTGGCTGGCGTAACCAAGTAAACGCTCACATCTTGCTCACATGAGAGCCCCATGCAGATATTGCTGCCCGATAGCCTTTCAAGGACCCAGATTCCTGCCACCGTGTGGCTCCACCACCTGCAACACCTGGATCCCAAGTTAGCTTCTCTATTCCAGCCAGAAGGAGAAAAGACTATGGGCAAGCACAGCTGTCCAGGCCTGAGCAGGGCACTGGTCTCTGCGGCTACCATTCTGCTGGCAAGAACTCAGCTAGAAAGAGTAAGTGGGAGACACTGTAGAGCTGTGCGCCCAAGGCAAGGAAGGTACAGCTGGTTCTTGGCTCGGTCTCTGCCACAGGCTCTGGCATAAAAAGTGATTCCCAGAGCAGGGTAAGAGCTAACAGTATCCCTTCCCAAGATCAGGCTAATCAAACTGCAGAATGCTATACTTCAAAAACAAAAACAAAAAACTTAACAAAAGAGTTGATGAATTGAGTTGAAAATGATGATCAAGCAATGTCATCACACACCTTTAGCCAACCATCCTACATCACAACTGTTCCTAACACTAGATAAATGATGGAAAGAGCAGTGACAGAAAACGCGACTTACAGAGCACACTTAACCCAGAATCGCTTGGCAGCTCACTCATGGATCTCATCAGGATTCCCAACAGGATACTCCTCCTCAGCTAGAACATTTGGTACCACATGATCCTTTCTAGGTGTGCACGAATTCTCTGTGGCTAAGAATATTCTTTAGCATTCAGAACAAAAGGGAAAATTAGTAACGTTTCAACTTGTCCTAACTCTACGTGATTACATCAAAGAAGGCTTTGTTTTATTATTTTCCACACTGTTCTCTTTCCAACATTTTATCATTTAAAACCATTTTCTAAAGTTTTCAATAACAGATATATCTATCACACCTGATTTTAAAGAAAAATTGAATTTTCAACTTGCAGAGCTAAGGAGTTGATTCAAGAGCTGTGGAGGCACCAAAAGGGAAGCCACTAATTGTGACCCATGATTCAGTGAGCCACTAGCCCAACCATTCCTTTACTACATTTTGATAAAACAAATAATTAAGAATGAGAAGTCCTTCCAAAAGACAAGGGGGGACTCTATCTTGTTCTACCTGCTTACCAGGTAGACATAGATGACCTTGTCAAATGTACAAATGGCAGGAGCAAAGTTGGATGGGTTATTACAAATCAAGACTTGAAATGAACAGGGCCAACACTAACGATGGATTTCCCAACTATGAATGAAAGTATTGTACTCTGAGAAAACTCAGCAACACAACAGAGGATGGAAGAACACCAGATGAACACCACTGATGTGGAAAGGATCTAGAGATTTCAGAAGGCAGTGACCCTAGGACGGTCGACATTGTGACACAGCTGCCCGTAACAAGCTAAGACTACCTGAGACTGCAGGACAGTGTCCAGAAGAGGAAGAAAATAGTTCCATTGTCCTCTGCTTGAAGCCAAGCCTCGCTGGGGTTTCCTGTTTAATTAGAGCCACCAGGGTGATAACAGCTCTCAAACCTACATCAAGTAAAGAAAGGCTGTTGAATTTGGGAGTTTACTCTGGCAAAGAGAACACTTAATGGAGAGACATAAAAGCTGTTCTCAAACTTTTGAAGAATCATGTACAAGAAAGAGCAGAGTTGCTTCACAATGTCTCAGGGGCAAAACTAAAACTAATGGAGAGAATTACTGGAGACAGATTTTTAGACAATTAGAAATTTGTAATAATTACAACTGTCCAAATATGGACTCTCTTCATGATGCAGTAAAGAATTTTCTCTCTACCGTGGTAATAAGAGCAGATGACCATCTGGTCCTGTTGTCAGAGAGAATTTCTACATGTAAGACTCTACGATAAAAGTGGTTCAAACTTGCATTGAACATACAGGGCTTTTTCCTTTTGCTGATATTCAGAGCATCACAAAAGCACAAAATGGAAGTGGTCACAAAAGATCATTTAACGCACCCCTCCCTGAGTTCTCAGCAGACAGACAGTCAAACTGACCCACAAAGAGTACTTTAAATTTTGCTTTATGTTTCCAAGAAGAGATTTCCCTATCTTCTTAGTATCCCCAGTCTTAGCTTTTCAGGAAGTTCTTCCTGTGTCTCATCTGAATTCTTCCTGCGCTAATTATACCAAATAACATGGATAATAAAATGAGCTCTATCATGATGACAGAATAATATTTGACACAGAACATATAAAGAAACATTTGCAAAGACTAAATATGAAGCAATGAATGTTAAAAGGTTTCCAATCTCTAAATGTCAAATGTCATTCGGAACAGTTCTAAAACCCATTACAAGACTGGTTTGCACGCTTTCATTTTTGAGTGCAAACACAGCCCTCCTTGTGTAAGAGCTCTGCTATTCTTTTCAGACCCAGCTCTCTATCTCTATGCACAAAGAATGGACTGAAACTTCATGTGTTTAGATTCAAATCACTCAGAACAGAGGGGAAACAACACTTGAGCGGCAGGAACACAGGACAGCTTTAAAAGGTTATAGTGACAACACTGAGTACTCAAAAATGCCTGTTTGTTAGAAGATACCAAAATACAAATTCAATAAAACCTGTCATTCTTTCATTTCTTTAGGAACTAGATAAAGCCACCAAATACAAAAGCTGCCTTGAGACAACGCTCAGCACAGAATTCTCGCTGGCCTTATTCCTAGCAGCTTGCACTGTGCTTAGTAAATGTATCACATACTGTGTTGATGTACTCCAGGAACAAACCAATTTGCCTACTAGTCAACTCCTTACTTCCCAATTAACTGGAAAGCATGTACTAGCTTTTTTTTCAATGCTTCCCTAACAGAAATAAAACTAAAGCTAAGCTGTCAATCAACTCTTTTAAGAGAAATTGTTTTTGTTACTGCTGTAGCTGGGTTCTAAGAGAGTATGTCCATAAACAAGACAATGAACTAGTATCTATTTAACTGGAATTTTGTTTACAAGCTTGCTAGCCATATGAAGAGACAGGAAGCTCAGAGCCCAGAAGCTTCAAAGGACTTCCTTTTCATCCTTGAGACTGAACCATGCGTTCCTCTCCTCTGACAGTGAGTTTTCCACTCTATGGAGAGGTACGTACACACGTACACACGTATACACACACACACACACACACACACAATTTCTCCCCCGTTTTTTTGTTTTTTTTGTTTTTTAAAGATTTTATTAATTTATTTGGTGGGGAGAGAGAGAGACAGACAGCGAGAGAGGGAACACAAGCAGCGGGGCGGGAGAGGGAGAAGCAGGCTTCCCGCTGAGCAAGGAGCCCGATGCGGGGCTCGATCCCAGGACTCTGGGACCATGACCTGAGCCGAAGGCAGACGCTTAATGACTGAGCCACCCAGGCGCCCCTCTCCCCTGTTTTCAACCAGGAAGGATTTGGTCTTTACAACCAAGAATGGTCCGGTGTGGGGAATAACTCACATTGCCCAAGTCTGTCACTTTGATTACTAGATTAACAACTGATTCTAGGAGGCTTTTTTTCATGATTTTTTAATTTAATAATATGCATCTTGAAGTTGAGGCCTGGCAGAAAAAAGGGTTGCCAGACACCCAAAATGGAAGCCAAGTCTTTAAACTCTTCTCAAATCCTTTTCATATTCTTCATTATCCAACCAAATGTTGTTAGCTACTCTTAAGAGAACATGACTTGCCTAGGGCTCTGCGAGCCAGGCATGTGAATGAATGCACTTCTCGCCACCAAGAACATCCCTAAGTTTTCCAAAATATCAAGAAAAAAAGCAGACTCATGGACTATCTCAGTACAGAGACCTTACTTCAATCAGTAACGGAGACGGCATTTTTTTCTTTAAGATCTTCTTGATTTTGAGAGAGAGAAAGCGAGCAAGCAGAGGGAGGGGCAGAGGGAGAAAGAGAATCCCAGCCAGACTCCACCCTGAGTGTGGAGCCCAACACGGGACTCAATCGCATGACCCCGAGATCATGACCAGAGCCTTAACTGACTGAGCCACCCAGATGCCCTGGAGGTAGCGTTCTTTAAAAATACAATAAAGATCTTTAGTTATTAGCTTGTTATTTAACCTATGATAGTCTCTAACCTTAATTTCACTTAAGAAAAATAGTGCAAATTCCTTTATGAAAGTGAAGAACAATAACATTCTTACTATTTAAATCATTGCTAATAGTTATTGAGTTCACCCAAGAGAAAAAATTAAACGGGGTGGACCAAAATTCTATTCATACCCATAAGCCTCAAACTTAAAGGTCATATCCAGAGAGAGACAACTGTCATACTGGTTCTAAGTGTTCCTAAATGAATTCATGTAATACAGGGCTGTGTGAATAGGATTAGGTATGTGCAAAGAGCCACACCTGAGGAATTCTAAGTTCCTCTGTGCCAAAACCTCTCCTGTATCAGTGTGCCATGATTTATGATATTCCTATCATCAAGTCTACTTCTTGGGTATTTGTGAAGTCATTCAAAATCATGATAATATGTAAGGATGAGAAAAATGTTTGGGAAGTGAAAAATAGGTCACAAAATAGGTAAATAAACATTTTTGTTCAAGTAATTGCATATACCCAGAATAAAATGAGTGATACAAGAGATTGGGGTTTTGTTGTTGTTGTTGCTGTTTTAACCTTCTTGGTATTCTTCTGTATTTTTCAAGATTTCTACAGTGACCCTGCATCATCATATTTACGAGTAAGAGAAAAATCATAAAATTTCAAGTAAATATAACGATCACCCTTTGATAAACTGGTCATGCGACTATTCCACTCCTAGGTATTGATGCAGGTATTTTTGTGAACTTTTGTTCACACAGAAACTGCACAAATGATTACAGCGGCTCTATTCTCAATCACCAAAAAGTGATAACACCTCAAAATTCCTTCGGTTGAAGAATAAATGGCCTGTAGCATCTCCACACAGTTGAACACTATTCAGCAATACAAAGGAATGAACTATTGAGACATGCAACACATGGATGAATCTCAAATGCATTATGCTGAATGCCAAAAACCAGACTCAAAGGGCTATGTGATTTAGGATTCCGCTTATAGGACATGCTGCGACAGGTAAAAATATAGGGAGGAGGGCCGATCAACAGTTGCCAGAGACTGGGATTAGGAGAGACACTGACTATAACCAAGGGGCAGCACAGGGAATTTGGGGGGGGGGGGTGATAAAAATGTTCTATATCTGGATTGTGGGGCTAGTTACAGGACTGAATGCATTTGTCAAAACTAAGAACTATATACTACGAAGGATGGATTTTACCATAAAAACATTATACTTTAACAAACTTGAAAAAAAAAAAAAACACTTGGAACTGAAAGCCTACTCATATCCAGATTATATTCTGTTCTGGGTGATTCTTTCTCCAAAACACAACACACTCCAAAACACAAACTTTTTAATTATTAATTTTAATTATTTTATTATTTTAATAATTATCACCTAATAGGCATGGAATTCTGAAGGACTGAGACACAGAAATGAGAATTTTTAATAGGGGTGAGGAGATTAAATACTGTTCAGGATACTCAGGCCTGTCTGCAATATCCCTGCAGACCCTGGCAAGGGCACCTTTGTGGACCACTCACTGGACACTATACAAGAGATTCCAGAGCTGGAGAGAAGGTGTTTAAAAGGGAGTGAGGACAGCAGATACAATTTTCTAGTCTAATACTTTCAGGAGGCAACCAAATGCAAACTCTGAAATCCACGCCAGAGAGCTGGGATGTGGTTGTGACCAAAGCACTTCTAACCCTCAAGCCCATGCCAGCACCATTTCTAGACAGATTAAGGCATGACTAAGCAGTCACCAGGCCAGTTTGGTTTGCTCAGTTTAGGGTTTAAAATGCCCTCCACACCTCTGGATATTACAAAAGTGCTTCTGAGAAGGGTCTGAAGAGATTTAGAATGGCTTATCCTCATAAACGGATTTGGGAACAAGGAACTTTCTCTTGAGCTTAGTGAGGGAACTGGTTTTCTGTTTTGTTTGGTCTCTCCCCCCCCCCCCCCCCGCAACTCCCCCTTTAGAAGAGCATACAAATAAGTCTTAACTGATGCTTATCAAGAGCTTAAAAGAGTTTAATTAGAATAGAGATACGAAAACCAGTTTTTATAAAGTAGAGAATTCTTTTTCCTAAGAAATATTCTTTTTCTCTGAAGATAAGAGAGTGACACCTATTCTTTTATCTGTGGAGAAGATAAGGGAGTAAAGTGGCCTAAGACAGGAACAGAAATTATTACTGGACAACAATAACATTAATCTCTTTCCTGAACACTTCAAAAATAATGCAAAACCTTCTTAAATTAAACTATGGAGTGAACTATATCAGGCGCCTGGGTGGCTCAGTCGGTTGAGCGTCTGCCTTGGGCTTGGGTCATGATCCTGGGCTCCTGGGATCAAACCCGCATCAGGGTCCCTGCTCAGTGGGGGTCTGTTTGTCCCTCCCCCTCTTCTGCTGCCTGCCCCTCCCCCCCCATGCTCTGTCCCTGTCTCTCTCTCAAATAAAGAAATCTTAAAAAAAAAAAAAGAAAGAAATCTCCTAATATGTAAAAAACAGACTAGCAAACTAATATTCTTGAAAGAGAATGGGCTAAGACTTCAAAATTAAACTTAGAAAACAAAACAAAAAAAAAAAAAAAGAAAGAGAATGGGCTAATTAGGAGATTATTTTTAAGGCCTTAAAAGGGCTGTCTACATTAAACAAGAGAGATTAACCTAATCTGTTCATTAAACCAGACCACCAAAGAACGGCTACTTTAGAACTCAGTTAGCCCTGTTTATATATAAACATATATACGTACACACACATTAACCATCACGTTCATGGTCTCTGAACAGGGATTTACCATAAAATACCTGTCTGTTTCTTGTCAGGGCTTTTCTGGAAATTGAATTTGTCAGGAGTAGCACTGTCAGGTTTAAATTAGTAACCAAATGTCCAATAATAAATGAAAGCAAGAAAATTCACATCATTTTCACGTCCTACTCAAAGTGGGTCTTCCTAAAAAATAAAGCATTGTACCTTTTGAAAAATACAAGGTGAGAGACGAAATGGTAACATGGCAACTTGCTTGAGCTGCAGGTCAAGAGAGCTGGGCCCCTGTGTTTTATTCATCCCCTCCACATACTTATGGAGTCATTCCAGTCTGATGGTCCCAGGGAATCCATTTAATAGCTGTGCAACTTTGGACACATCATTTATAATCTCTCTGAGCCTTTGAGAGGAAAAAACCTTACTAACCACACTGGGTAAGTCATGGGAATTAGATAAAAGGTTTACAAAACAGCGAGCACAGTGTCTGGTATGTAGTGGATGTTCAAGAATATTAATTATCTCTCGCCCTCTCTCCTTTCTGAAAAGCTTTTGTTATACATTCACAATGAATCTTTTTGCTTAGTCTACGAAACAGTCCAGCAGAGAAGCAAGCTTTTCCATCTCTGAGTCCACATATGCTGGACAGATCCGTAGGTTCCTGCTTAATTATTTCTCAACTAGCAGTGAATAGCTGCAAAAGTCCATAACTGACCGGCTTTCAGATATGACCATTAAACATTGACTAAGTGTCTAGGTCTGCAGAAAATTTTCCAGGTTAGGGTGGGGCCAGCATAGGACACATGACAAAATTGTTTCTAAGCCTTTTACACCGAGGACATCTCAGACAAGGCATATACAAACAGATGGGACCAAGTTTCCTCAATAGTTTCCATGCAAAAGGCTCCCTGGTTTAAAAAAAGAAAAAAAAAAGACACTACTAATAAATATAAATAAAGTCTTTAAAATGGGCATTTCAAAATTAAAAGCCAAATGAAAACTAGCCAGGTAAGCCAAATTCAGGCTCATTTTAAACAAAGGCCCCCACAGCGCTCAAGTAGAAGTACCTTCTGGGGGGAAATAAACCTAAAGTCATTGACCAACAGACCAAACCCACAGGCACTTTGAACATTTTAGATTTGTCCCTCTCTGCACCTTCAACAGGATCTAAGTAATGATTTTACTTCACTTCTCAAGGATTGCATCAACGTTTTCTGGATTCGACAGGACAGGTTGGTGTCAGCAGTGACTCCCTGGGGTTTAGAGAAGGAAGTCTTTGGCCAAGGGGTATCCACAAACCCCTGAAGCTGGTATTATATAGACTCTTCATAGACACTGAGGCAAGGGACTGCATCTCATTTCACACCCCAGGGCCCCCATGTTCCCTTGCACACTGTGAGGGACAGCCCTGTGGCTTTCCTTGCCCTTCACAGCCCAAGGGAGAAAGAAAAAGCAAAGCAGTCCAGATTCAGCAGTTTCCTGCTCTCCAGGTTCTCAAAACAAAGACCTCAGTGAGAATTTAAGTAAAGAAATGTTCTAATATCTATTTTAAAGCTAATGATTAATATGAGTTCAAGCCTCCTGTTTTGGGGAAAATGGAGAACCACCACATTTTATATAAAACTGCTATTTTTTTAAAGATTTTTATTTATTTTTTTGACAGAGAGAGACACAGCGAGAAAGGAAACACAAGCAAGGGGAGTGGGAGAGGGAGAAGCAGGCTTCCCTCCAAGCAGGGAGCCTGATGCGGGGCTCGATCCCATGACCCTGGGATCATGACCTGAGCTGAAGGCAGACGCTTAAGGACTGAGCCACCCAGGCGCCCCTAAAGCTGCTATTTTCAAAGGCATGGGTCTTTCAAATTCCCCCAAAGGTTCTTCAAATCCTAACATGGTCAGCAAAGTGACAATGTTTGCTTAATTTTGGTGTAGGTGGCACTTTCGTTTTCTTGGATGTCCACTTTGAGATATGTATGTGCCATTTGTAAGAAGCTGGTCAGAAGGAAGAACAAGGAATGGGTTGGAAGGTGTGGACCAGAACCTTGGTCCAGCCTGTGGCCCTAATGCACTTTCAAGTCTCAGAGGACAACTCTCTTCAAACTCCACCTATGCGTTCACTCCCAGCTCATCAGGTTTTACCATCCCACCCATCATTCATCTTCCTCCTCTTGCATTCCGACTGGCACTGTAATGAGACCGTAATGAGATTATCAACATGTCCAAGTCCAATGCCATTTTAGGGTCAACTTCTTCCTTCATCTTGTATCCCCTCACTCCTTCCGGTGATCATCAAGTTCTGCCATCCCCATCACCCCTTCTAGGTCACTACAATCCAGCCAACATCCTACCACACGTCCAACTCCTAGATAAAAGCCCCCAGTGACATCGTAACAGCCAAATGCCATCTTATGTGACCTTTCTGCTAACTCTTATGACCCTCATTCCTTGAAGTTCTCCCCTCCCCTCCTTTCCCATCACTTGCTCTGTCCGATTTGAACCACCTTAGCTTTGCAAGCTCTCATCATTGATTCAATCCATCCAAAAGAAGGATGTGCTGCCTCCAGGAACCACCTGTCATGTCTACACATGGAGTCATTTACTCTTACCCGTGAAAGACCATGATTATTAAATGATCTCTATAATCAAAAGGGACAACAGAGAAAGCATATTTGCGTTATTTTCAATATTCCTACTTCATATTTAAGGCAACTGCCAGATTCAAAATAACATACATGAACTCATTCGTCTTTTACAACAACACATTCTTAGTTTAACCCATCTGCCCCTGAGGCATACGGTCCAACAGACAGGATTAATATGAGCACCTACAGCTGTCCATTCTTCTGCTGGTACTTCTTCCCTATTGCCTGGTAGTCTGGGGCTTTCCTTCAATGACACCTGGCAACGAGTCACATCCAGTACTTAGGAATATAATCCCCAGTTAATATTTTGTTCCTATGTAAATATATTTTGCCTAGGGCACCTGGGTGGCTTAGTTGGTTAGGCATCTGCCTTTGGCTCAGGTCATGATCTCAGGGTCCTGGGATGGAGTCCCGCATCAGGCTCCCTGCTCTGAAGGGGAGCCTGCTTCTCCCTCTCCCTCTGTTGCTCCTCCTGCTTGTTCTCTCTCTCTCTGTCAAATAAATAAATAAAATCTTAAAAAAAAAGAATAAAATTTGCCTTTGTTATTGAGGTTTTCATTATAAACGTACAACACAGGGCTTTGTTTCTGGGAACATGTACCCACTATGGATGTGATACCTGTGTTTTTCAACTTGCAAAGGAAGTTACTTAGTGACTGATACCTAGTATGACAAGGGTAATACTTTTGAAAAATAGTGATTCCTCCACCACTCTCAATACATACACACACACACACACACACACACACACACACTCAATTTAAGCATGTCATCTTTCTCATGTCAGCCTGAAGCCTTGGGGCTCTGGAAGGTTATACTGAGGAGAGAGGGCATTTTAGCATTGTTACAGCAGAAAACAAAAGAGAACTATCTGCTTCTGACATTGAAAATATGATTTTATGTCAGGACAATGGGCTGGAAAATTCGGCTTTATCAAGAATAGAACTTGAAAAATACAGATTATGGTGTCTTCTATGAAAGACAAAGCTGCTTCTTATTAAGGCTAGGGATCGCACTTGCTACCCTAGAAGAGAAAGAACCTATGAGAGCAGAAAGCCTAAAATTCACCCCCTCTGGGATCAGGGGGTATAAGGAGAGGTGGGTGGTGACATATGTGAGCCCTCATCTCCCTTCTGATTTTTGGTCCTAGCACAGGAGAGGTGTCAGATAAATTACAGGACACTCCAAGAGTGAAAGTAACATTTGACCTATGGTATAGCCACTTTGAGTTCTGGTATGGTGTGGATGGGACCAGAAGTTCCTGTGCACTCCTAAGGAGGAAGTAGACAGAAGTGAGTTGAGAGGCAATAGGCCTGGCTAGCAAAAAGATAACCCACTGCAGAGATTACAAGAGTGATGTCATAGGCCATGCACTGGATGGAGGGTGTGAAAGATCTGGAGAGGTCCAGAAGAATGTCTGCAGGAGCTGCAAGATGGAGTCTAGGTCAGCTGAGGACCACAAGTCAGGCTTGACATAGCTCAGAGAGACCAAACCACAATCTACATAGCTGCAGATACCAGCCAAACACCCAAAGATAGAAAAGTTCATTGAAAACTGTCATGAAGGCAGGAGACGCCCAATCCCCACTCCCTTCCCCATACGTGCAGAAAGCATCCCAGAAAGGAACTGAGAAAGACACATATCTGAGTAACTGAGAATTTTATATAAATAAGCGAGTGTACAAAACCTAAAGGAACTATTTATACCATTGCATCAGACTACATATACTGGAGTGGACTCATTTTGTGTTCTCCTACTGCCCAGGGGACAGGGAGGCAGGAGAACACCGCTTTCTTAAAATTAAGTGAACAAACTCTATTTCTTCTGGAATATAGCTTGAGGAGATCTAAACTCTTCCTAACTAGTATATAGAAAAATTCCATTTTAATTAACACTATTTCCAATATAACAGTATCATTTCCATGACCCATAACAATAGTTCTTTGCTGCTCTAATTAATACAACAGTAAACTTAAAAATAGCATCCTTTCACATGCTGACACATGATAATTATGGTTTATCTTTCCTTCTACCACATCTCAGCCCAGAAAGCTAAAAGCTCTCTTCTTTTTGAATTTCCAGCACTCAGGGCATTACCTGACATTCAGTTGGCACTCAAACTTCTACTCTCATTACCAAAAGTGGTAACGAATAAACATTCAATGATGAATAAAAACATGACCATGACCACTTTCTACTTTCCAGTGTTGTGGTTATATTGTACACAACCTAAGTTATTGTTGTCATTTCAGTTTTCTCAAATACCAGGTTGATATTCTAATAAAGAGATTTCCCAGAAAGGGAAAGGCAGAAACCCAGAAAGACAGCTATCGGAAAGAGAGCAGGGAGATTAACCACCCTGTGAAGAGGACAAGATTAACGACAACAGGGAAATAAGGAAGTCTGCAATCCAAATGACATAAGCAGCTTAACAGGGCAGATTCCCAGAAAATTTGTCAGGTGACCAAGAAAGGAAGGGAAAAGGGGCAAAGCACCTAAGGCTGAAAAGATGCTCAACACCACTAATAATCAGGGAAATGCAAATCAAAACTACAATGAGATCCATCCCCTCACACCCATCAAAATGACTAAAATCAAAAACACAAAAAAGAACAAGTGTGGGCGAGGATGTGGAAAAATAAAAAAGAACCCTCAAGCACTGCTGGTGGGAAAGCAAACTAGTACAGCCATCGTGGAAGACAGCATGGAGCTTCTTCAAAAACTTAAAAAGAGAATTACCATATGATCCAGTAATCACACTGCAGGGTATTAACGCAAAGAATACAAAAACACTGACTCAAAAAGATATATACACCCCTATGTTTATTGCCATATTATTTACAATAGCCAAAATATGGAAGCAACCCACGTGTCCATCCATAGACGAATGGATAACAAAGATGTGGTGTATATATACAATAAAGTTTACTCAACCCTAAAAGAGAAGGAAATTGATCCTCGGTATAGGGACTACTTAGTGGTGGGCCTCGCAGATTTGATCTTTTCTCCTTCTGGATCTGAGGCCTCTACAACAACCATGTTAAGCCACATCTTGGGGGAGGCCAAGAAGCATCCAAGCTTGATCCCGCTATGCATATTTATTGAAGGAGGAGGTACTGGAGTTGTACTGTATGTCTTGCACCTGACACTGTCCAATCCAGATGTCAGCTGAGGTAGAAAGAATAACCCAGGACCTTGGAACAAACTGGGTCCCAATGGTCAATACAAGATCTACTCAGTGAATGGGGATTTCAGCAAACTGAAGAAAGAAGGTTCAGACTTCTAAACGGAATGTTTCACTACAAAGCTGCTTAGAATGAAGGTCTTCCAGAAGACATCTGCATAGCGTTCCACTTATCCAGGACTTATTTCCCCTTTGAATGCACAAAATCGTGTTGGTATATTGTGTTGGGGGTTTACACTGATTAATAACTATCTGAAACTTGAAAAAAAAGAGTGAAATCTTGCCATTTGCAACAATATGAATGGATCTAAAGGGTATAATGCTAAGTGAATTAAGTGAGTCAGAGAAAGACAAATACTGTATGATCTCACTCATATATGAAATTTAAGAAGCAGAACAAATGAACAAAGGAAAAAGACAAAAAGCAGAGTCTTGAGTATAGAGAACAAAATGGTGGTTACCAGCAGGGAGGTGGGTGGGGGGATGGGTGAAATAGGTGATGGGAATTAAGGAGTGCACTTGTAATGATGAGCTCTGAGTAATGTATAGAACCATCAAATCATTATATTGTACACCTGAAACTAATAAAACACTGTATGTTAATTATACCAGGATTAAATAAATAAAGTAAGGCTTCTCACCCTAAAAGAAAACAAAAAAATTAAAAAAACACCTTCAGCTAGGATCCAGGATGGGGACAAATCAAGCACACCAAATAATCTGTCACATTAATGTGAAAATCGGCCTGCACTTTCAAAGTTGAGTAGAACTACAAACTATGAATATGCAGTCCCTTTATGTTCATTTACATCTGCTTGGGTTAATTTTTCAGTGATTTTTTGTTGTTGTTTTGGGTTTTTTTCTTACACCTCATTCGGTATCCTCTGTCTCAATAAATGTTCTAGATTCACTGACTGTCCAAATAAAGAATATGCTTAAGGTATATGAACAGGTCACTCGTAACAACAACAGTGTGCTTTTTATAGTGGGAAACATTTAGAAATTCTGAGCACAGGAAGTATAGAGTATCTTTTAGTAATAAGTTTTACATCCTCAACATTGGCTTTATAATTATTCATGATTAGAATTCAGATTTTTCCCCTAATATTAAGAAATATTTAATATTTTAAGCTGAATTAACTTAGCTGAAGCAGACTTCTCTAAAGCCATCAAACAGTCCTTCAAATTATGTTCATAATGAAGCCATGATGCAACTATGGACAGGGCTGAAAAACATGCACTCTGGAAAAGTTTCAAGAACATAACCAAGAACCTGCAACGGCTGGGGTTGGCCAGTTAAGAGAGCAATGGTGTTTCCTTAACAAAGAGAACTGAAATAAATGCAGGCACATGATTGCCATCACTGGGAAGGGTGGAAGGGACAGAGAGACGGCCAGCAACACTGGGTGAACAGGACCCTAAGTAGTAGTTGCTAAGTAGTCCAACTCATTACATCAGTAGTAAGTATTACCAACCCCAACTTGGTTCAAACAAAATAAACACAAGCAAAATCCAGACAACAGTTTGGATAACCATGGAGACTCCTACTACAAAAACATGAGAAAGAACAACGCTGGATCTCCAAACAGGCCCTCAGCGCTCAAAATAGTGTACAATGACATAGCCACTATACTCATAATTGTCAGAGAATTCTCAAGACTTGCCACCAAAGCGAAGAAACCAACAACTCTTGACTGAGAGCTATAACTGTTTATGTGAGCACGTTAAGGGATCAAAGGTGCCTGGTTCATCACAGCTTGTCATTAAAAACAAAAACACCCCAAAACAGCCCTCCTCTTAATCGTGTTTAACTTATAAAAGGCAGTGAATTAAATGATGAGCCTTCATTCCAAAATAAGCCTGTAGTTTATATCAGAAGAGATTATCCTCCTCCCTCTTTGTAACAAATGAAGGTGGTAACACCTCATCTTTGTTTGCCCCTCTATTGAGTCCTGGTAGCTGATACCATCCAAACACATCAAGAGGCAACTATGATTAGCACATGTCACCACTCAGTTACAGGACAGGGGAAGATTTCTTTAAATGCCAGCATATTTCTATGCAAGACAAATGACACCTAGACAATTTTACTTGAAAACTCAAGGCATTACTCCTAGGAGAGAAGTATTCAGAGCTCTGTTAATAGTTCCCCCACACAAGTGAATACCATATTGAGATAATAGTGCTCTGTCCTGAAGGTACATGGAATCTGCTACTTAACACCTAATACTTTAGATGTGCTGTGACCTCTAGATAAAATTTCTTTTTGCAGGAAATAAAGGCTTTAAAATAACAGAAGTCAAATTTGAGGTACTGTAGACAGTTTGCCTTTTCGGTTTTGCTCGGTTTCTTTTTTGTCTGAATGACATCCAAACCTCTTCCTCTTTTTAGCAAATCATCCATTATTTGGGTCTTCATGGCAGGCGAGACCCTACCTCACGATATAAAAATGGACATTTCCTACACTGGTCTTTGGCAGTCATATGTCCTAGGGTTAGCTCATCATGTCCCATTTCAGATTCTAAATTTGGGGTGAGTGACATAAAGACCCAGAGGTCAGAAAGATTGTTCATGGCATGAGCAGGGGTGACTGCAAAGGGAATCAGCCACACAGTCCAGCAGCAGCACCAAACCCAGATTCCACTGGCAACAAGACAAGACTTTGACTGTGGTTCCTCGCTCTTTTGAGTTGGGTTTCCAGCCATCTTCCAATTACTTTCTACTTTGCCTAAATCAGAGTACTGTAGCCTGACCCACACAATGGGAGAAGTGTTTTCACAGGAGTGGTAAGAAATGAGTTAACCTTATGAACAAGCATTTACTTTGTATAAGGAGGAAGTTAACTGTTAGTAAATATAATCGGAGAACTCACTCTTTTCTGTCTCAGCTAAACATTTTTTTTAGTTTCCTTTTTTATTAACATATAATGTATTATTTGTTTCAGGGCTACAGGTCTGTGATTCATCAGTCTTACACAATTCACAGCACTCACCATAGCACATACGATCCCCACAATGTCCATCACCCAGCCACCCCATCCCTCCTGCCCCCCACCCCTCCAGCAACCCTCAGTTTGTTTCCTGAGATTAAGAGGCTCTTATGGTTTGTCTCCCTCTCTGGTTTCATCTTGTTTCATTTTTCCCTCCCTTCCCCTATGATCCTCTGTCTTGTTTCTCAAATTCCTCCTATCAGTGAGATCATATGATACTTGTCTTTCTCTGATTGACTTATTTCGCTTAGCATAATACCCTCTAGTTCCATCCATGTCATTGCAAATGGCAAGATTTCATTTTTTGATGGCTGCATAATATTCCATTGTGTATGTATACCACATCTTCTTTATCCATTCATCTGTTGATGGACATCTAGTCTCTTTCCACAGTTTGGCTATTGTTCAGCTAAACATTTTTGTGTCTTGTTTTTATTTTCTCAATACTAACATGTTAGGAAGAAAATATTCAGTTAAAATCTCTTACTTCATGAAGCCAATCTATGATGATAATCCAAACAGCATTTATCTCTGCGGTAGGTAACAACTGGGAGGGGGCACACAAGTGTGCTAGACAGTGTTCTCTACCTTGATTTAGGTGATGATAATAGAAACAGGTTTTTTGTAAAACTTTAGAAATATGCATGTATTGGGGCGCCTGGGTGGCTCAGTTGGCTAAGTGTCCACCTTCGGCTTGGGTCATGATCCCAGGGTCCTGGGATGGAGGCCCACTTTGGGCTACCCGCTTAGTGGGGAGTCTGCTTCTCCCTCTGCCCTTCCCCCTGCTTATGCTCTCTCTCTCTTAAATAAATAAAATCTTAAAAAAAAAAAGGATTTGTGCATGTGACTCCATGTGAATTTATCTAAATGATACAGGTACATAAACACAAAGATAAACGTATGGCCCAGAAGGTGTGCTGATGAAGGTATCATCATACTGATGATAAAGCAAACAAAGAATATCCTCAAAATATGCTTTTGTACATATTATCTCCTTTGATCTTGGACTTCCCTGGCATTTTATTCTGACAACAGAAGAATTATCACTGGACACATTTCAATGCCCAGTGATTTTCCTCAGTGCCTCCTGAAAAAGGACATGTCTAGCTCTGGTGTCATTTCTCTTCACACCTTCAACATGTGAATCAAAAATCTCTGCTGGTTTCCAAGTGAGAAAGCCGACGTCCTGCATTCCTACCTCACTGTATCATAATTCCCAAACTCAGAGGCTGACTTTGTCCTTCTTCAAGCCGTGCCTCCATTTTCTATCTGGTTCAAGAGATGATGATGATGATGATAATTAACTATGTGCTAGTCAATGATGCAGGCATTTTATAAGGCCAAGTACCTAATCCCCTCACTCTATTTATGAGGACCAAGACACAGGGAAGTTAAATTACTTCCTTGACGTTAAAATGCTAACATGGTACAACTGGGTCACCTGTATCTCCCAGTTCATGCCACTTACTAAATCTAAAATCCAGGTTATTCTCAGCTTTGTTCTTTCTTTCATTTTCCCTGGTGAGGAAATAATGACATAAATTTCTCCTTAAGGACATCCATTTGCCATTTCAAATTTTGCACATGTGCACACACACCTACTCAAGGCAAGACAAATAATGCCAAACAGAAGAAGGAATACATCAACCTGGAATGTGCATATATTACTACTCTGTATTCCATCAAGATAAGAACCAAAAATATTTTATTTACCATGAAAATGTCTATGGCCACCCAGTTACAAAAGTCCATCTTACAAATCTAAGAAGTATTCACTATGACCAAACCGTTGGATGACTGTCCCCTCCTTCAAAACACCATCATGGCTCCTCTCTCCAGACTTCTGAGAGTGGTAATGTTCACAACAGGTCAATATCACTTCTCAAATAGTTCTACTAGATGCTTCTGTCTGTTCCAGAATCCAATCAACAGGCCCAGAAAGACACTAGTGACTCAATTTCCTCTTCCTGTGCCCTTGCCCGACCACTCCCTGCCCCCAAATCAACCCTCACTTGTTCCAAAAGGCAAAGGTAAGTCATATCAGCAAGAAACTACAGCATCTACGATTTGATACTTAGCCCTGTGTCAACATGACGTCAACAGCTTGGAGGGGTGGGATGAATGAAAACAAAGAATTTTACAAAGCAATTATGAAGACAGAAAGATAAAAAGACCAAGAGAGGCCCAGGAGAATGGCTAGCTGCATTTGAGAATATGCTTGAAATGATTCCCTAGAATTTGCCTGTGTAATAGTTTCCACCAGTCTGGATCTTGGGAAATAAGTTTTCCATACAGACCTAAAAACAGCCTTTGTGGGGAAGGTAAGAAGTTTTTCACAATAACTGTGCCTCATCAAATACGGCATTTGCATTAAAATTTGTATTTCATATAGTAATTTTGTTTTCTTAGGACTGTGGCATCTCCCCCATTTGCAAGTACAAGTGGAATGAGGTATTTGGGAAAAGCACAATAAACAGTGACTAAAGGAACCCCTCTCAACAAATGCTCACTATATTTATATTTCAGTAATTATACTTCATAAATCAATGTAGTAAACTCCAAATTCAGAACAAAGTTGGTCTTATCCTACAATCGATTTCCTTCCATTTCTCCTCCAAGAGAATGAAAGAAGGGTAATTCATGAACTAGATTAAGAGCCTGGAATGCAAGTAGTGGGAATATGCCTCAGTTCTGCTAGTCTAATGAGGACTTTTCTATTGTTCTGTGTATAATAGAAGCATGCTGATAATTTCAAGGGAAAAGTTCACTGAACTTTGTGCCTGTTCCAAATACTTTTTTCCCCATTTCCCTCCACTCGTTAACATGCATGCAAAATTCTATGCAAATTGAGCCCAGGCTTGCTGGAACCTTTGGCACAGCCTCAGCAACAAGACAGAAACTGGCACTGGCCCTGGAGCACACTGTAGGTATCAAGTCACATATGGAGGGGAGAAGAAAGCATCCATCTCACCAGGAAACAGAGAAAGGTGAACAAGGATCAAGAGATCTTCACTTCCACTTCAGTCAAAAAAGACTTACTTGTAGTTTCACTGTATTTTTTTTTTATCATTTTACTACCTCATTTTATATCAACAAAAAGAAAAAATTCCATATATGGAATCTTTCTTCAGGTGAAAAAGGAATTCCATTACTGCTGAATCCTGACAAAGGCATTATGAGAAAAAAACTACAGACCAGTGTTCCTCATGAACACAGGGAAAAAACCAACAAGTATTAGGAAATTAAGTCCAGCGACACATAAAAAGGTTAACATGGCACAACCAAGTGGAGTTTATCTCAGGAATTTAAGACTGGCTCAACATTCAAATATCAATGTAATTCACCATGTTAACAGACTACAGAAGAATACACTTTTTGTACATCTATTAAGATAAGGTTTAACCAAGTTCAACATCCACTGATAATAAAAACTAGTCAGTGATAAAGAACAGACTACATTGGATAGAAACACTAAAGTCTAGCTGGTAAATTCAGTCTCACAGGAGTACAGATTAACAATTACAAATGCACTAAGAAAAATGAGTAAATGTGTGTAGTTAAAAAGACCCAAGTTTCTCACTGTGAAAGATAAGAGCTACAATTAAAGGGTGAATACTAGAGCTAACTTTGTGGTGCTAGACCGGAGTCAAAGAAGTTCATGTTTCTTTTCATAAATACAGAGAGGGAAACATAAAAACACAGGTAAGTTTGCACAATGGATTAGTGTATATACATACATTTCCAAGTTCTACCCACTCCGAGAGCCTAGGAGCAGTGACACTCCAGTGGCAAGGAGCGCACGCAGCACCCAGATCCTGTTTTCTATATCCCATCGTCCAGTAAAAAGGAAACAAGGATCCTTGGGGGAAATGGCTGAGTCAGGGAAAATACACGAGCAACATGAAGCCTCTTGTGATACCAAAGAAGTTGTTTCCAACAACAAAAGCAGATAGAAGCATTTCAAAGAGACAGAGGAGTCAATCTGAAAGAGCGCTCAATGTCTAAAGCTGAAATAACCTGAGCAAATAAGAGTATGTTGTTATAATGCAAAGAATAAAATAAATATCCAGGAGTCCATATGATATGGACTTCCTTACAGAGGAATTCCAATCAATATAGAAGGAACAAGAGAAAAAGTTGCTATTCAAACACCACAGTAATCATTTCTAGGGGAAGATCCATGAATGAATGCTATAATTAGTGGGCAAGTTAAGGACCAACAGGCTATTGAATAATCTCAGGACCATTCTTTTGGGCATGCAACCTGAGCAGTTGTGCAGTCTTCCATGCTCAGAAGGGCTCACAGTTGGTTTCTTCTCTGCTGCTTCCATCTTGAAATTTTCTAATAATTTTGAACATGGGGCACCACACTTTGTTTTGGGCCTTACAAATTATGTTGTTGATTTTGAAATCATCTAAAATCTTTCCCATAAAATATATATTAATTACTGTACTGATTTTAACATATACCCATAAATTCTGAACTTAATTCGGCTTTCCTTTGAGTGTGGCTGATCTTAGTGATTCACTTCTAACAGATAGAATATAGAATTAGAAAAAAATAGTAACTTTACTGTGGAGAATCCTAGAAGACACTACCCTAACCAAGTGATTTAAATTAACATCACCTGTAATTAGACATATTGTTGTCAGGTACCTCCTGGTACCATGCAATGAGAAGGTACTTCACCTCTGTGATATCCTTCTCAAAAATCTAAAGCCTTAGCCTAATCATGAGAAAACATAAAAAAAAAAAAAAAAAAACTAAACTGAAAGACATTCTCAAAGTATCTGGCCACTATTCCTCACAACTGTCAAGGGTGTAAAAAACAACACTTAGGAACTATCACAGTTTGGTAGACACCAGTTCTTCCCAACTAAATGTAATGTGGTGTCCTGGATGGGGTCCTGGAAGAGAAAATGGACAACAGTGGGAAAACTGAAAATCCAAGTAAGTTCTGCAGCTTAGTTATTGCTATTGTCCCAATCCATTTCAAATTTTTGATATTTGTACCACAGTTATATATGATGTTAACATTACAGAAAGTATGGTGAAGTATATACAAGAACTCAATTCTTCAGTCTAAAAAATATTTCCAAATAAAAAGGTTTTACAAAGTAAAAATGGAAAAAAATTATATGGGGTTCTATTTGGCCTGCTCCATAAATGGCCTATCATATAAAAAGAGAACTTCTAAGACAAAATAACCAGGCCTTTATGTTAAATTTCGTTTTTTAGAATGTTAGTTCCTAAGGCAAGGAAAATAGCAGTCTATGCTGTATAAAGCAGATTGAGAAGAGGAAAGGATTTCCAGTAAGTTCAGAGTTCAATGGTTATCAATGATTTAATAAAAATGAGTGATTTTCATAGATAAGTCAGCTTTCATTAATGAAGTGAGAGTTTAATAGTACATGAACATGGTCACTGCAGCATTATTTACAAAAACTTACAACAATCCAAGATATAGAAACTATGTAAGTGTCTGTCAGATAAACGGATAAAGAAGATATGGTAAATATACAATGGAACATTATTCAGCGATAAGAAAGGAAATCCTGCCATTTGCAAAAACATGGATGGACCTTGAGGGCATTATGCTCAGTGAAATAAGTCAAAGAGACAAATATTGTCTGATCTCACTTACACGCGGAACCTAAAAAAGCCAAACTCGTAGAAACAAAGGGTAGAATGGTGGTTACCCTGGGCTGGAGCATGGGGAAAATGGGAAAATTTTGGGTTAAGGGTACAAACTTTTATTATAAGATGCATAAGTTAGAGGGACCTAATGAACAGTGATTACAGTTAGCAACTTTTGCATATAATACAGTATTAAGACCATATTTTAAATGTTCTCACCACCATAAAGAACTGGTAAGTTTATTATGGTACTGGCACAAAAACAGACACATAGATCAATGGAACAGAATAGAGAGCCCAGAAATGGACCCTCAACTCTATGGTCAACTCATCTTCAACAAAGCAGGAAAGATGGAAAAAAGACAGTCCCTTCAACAAATGGTGTTGGGAAAATTAGACATGCAGAAGAATGAAACTGGACCACACAAAAATAGACTCAAAATGGATGAAAGACCGAAATGTGAGATCGGAATCCATCAAAATCCTTAAGGAGAACACAGGCAGAAACCTCTTTGACCTCGGCTGCAGCAACTTCTTCCTAGACACATCGCCAAAGGCAAGGGAAACAAGGGCAAAAATGAACTATTGGGACTTCATCAAGATAAGAACTTCTGCACAGGAAACAGTCAACAAAACCAAAAGACAACCGACACAATGGGAGAAGATATTTGCAAATGACATATCAGATAAAGGGCTAGTATCCAAAATCTAAAATGAATTTATCAAACTCAACACCCAAAGAACAAATAATCCAGTCAAGAAATGGGCAGAAGACAGGAAGAGACATTTCTGCAAAGAAGACATCCAAATGGCCAACAGACACATGAAAAAGTGCTCAACATCACTCGGCATCAGGGAAATGCAAATCCAAACCTTAATGAGATACCACCTCACACCAGTTAGAATGGCTAAAATTAACAAGTCAGGAAATGACAGATGTTGGCAAGGATGCGGAGAAAGGGGAACACTCCTACACTGTTGATGGGAATGCAAGCTGGTGCAGCCACTCTGGAAAACAGTATGGAGGTTCCTCAAGAAGTTGAAAATAGAGCTACCCTATGACCCAGCAAATGCACTACTGGGTATTTATCCCAAAGATACAAATGTAGTGATCCGAGGGGGCATGTGCACCCCAATGTTTATAGCAGCAATGTCCACAATAGCCAAACTATGGAAAGAGCCTAGATGTCCATCAACAGATGAATGGATAAAGAAGATGTGGTCTACATATACAATGGAATATTATGCAGCCATCAAAAAATATGAAATCTTGCCATTTGCAATGACGTGGATGGAACTAGAGAGTATTAGGCCAAGTGAAACAAGTCAATCAGAGAAAGACAAGTATCATATGATCTCACTGATAGGAGGAATTTGAGAAACAAGACAGAGGATCATAGGGGGAGGGAGGGAAAAATGAAACAAGATGAAACCAGAGAGGGAGACAAACCATAAGAGCCTCTTAATCTCAGGAAACAAACTGAGGGTTGCTGGAGTGGAGGGGGAGATGGGAAGGATGGGGTGGCTGGGTGATGGACACTGGGGAGGGTATGTGCTATGGTGAGTGCTGTGAATTGCATAAGACTGATGAATCACAGACCTGTACCCCTGAAACAATAATACATTATATGTTAATAAAAAAATAAATAAATAAAATAAGAACTGGTAATTTTGTGAGGTGATGGAGCTGTTAACTAACGCCACAGCGGTAACCCATTTCTCAATATTTAAGTGTAGCAAATCAGCACATTGTATACCTTAAACTTACAATGTTACATGTCAATTGAAACAATTTACTCAGATTTTATGTATATTATTTAACATATATTATATAACATTTATTAAGATCTCAATTTATTAAGATTATTATATCTCAATAAAGCTGGAAAATAAATAATACTAGAAGTTCATGATACTTAGAATTACGTTTTAGAACACGTGGTAGATGAAGAACAAAACCAAATAAGTCCCAGAGCTGAGGGAAAGCACAGGACATAGAATTGGATTGCTCTAACGTAAGCACTCATTCCATGACCTGGACAAGACCCACTTCCTGCTAGGAGTTTGAGTCAGCAGACCCTCAGCAAGGTGGTGGGGCCAGATGTTTGTTAGAACCTCAGAACTAGGCAGGATCTCAATGTGGATCTATAAAAGCAATGCTCACAGCTGTTGTTACTAACATTCATAAGCAAAGCATGAGTCAGCATAATGGCTCTATAAAATAAAAACAGCACAACAAAAACATTTTAGCCAATAACCATCGCAGACAATGGAAGTTGCAATAGAAACTCCCAGGCTATTCACAACACATCAGGCAGAATTATCACTTCTAGGGGATTAGGGCAGCTCTTCTCACAAATGCAGTAGGGTCTTCATAGTTATTAAATTTAATTTCCCCAAGGTGAAAGTAGATTGGGTAGCTCTCAATTGTCTTCCAGTCCTGCCATTTTAGTGTTTTAGTTTACTCCCCACCGGTAGGGGAATACTCATCAACTTCTAATATTCCAGAAAGGCACACACCTTTTCATACTAGAAAATATAAAAATTAATGCCTTTGATACAATGTTTGTTTTCTTTCTATTTTGTTTAGAGAATGACAGATAAATTTCTTTGGTTAATGGAGAGTCACTGATGGGAGACATAATAATAAGTTATGTAAGCTTTTCTTTGTTAAACTTTTTTCAAAGGAAGTGAGCCTGCCCCAGCCTACTGCTCAGGGATGATTACACTGAACATATGGCTCTATTCCAGAACATCTATGTTAGTAATTTACATCTATCTATCTGGGTACTTCCCAATTTCTGTTCAGACTCAGTACTGTAAGATACTTTGTAGACTGTCCTTTGGAACTGCCAAGCTAGCCCACTCTGTCAAGCCCTTTTCCTATCCCTGGACTGAAATAGGAATGCCATTTCCTACACCGAGGCAGAAGTAATGTCCCCACCAACACTGGGTGGCCAAAGCAAAACCACTCTATTACCAACTATTACTTTTTTACATAGTTTACATACACTATCACCATTACCTCAAGAATAAATCACCCCCAGACATTCCAACTTCTCAGTTTGCCTCTCTGCTCTGATCCTAGGCAGCTATAGGATGAGACCAAAACAGGCCAAGACTGAGAGGAATGCTTACTCTAAGGTCCAACTCTGGCAGACGTTCCATGGAGAGTAGGGCATGTGATGCTGTACCACTGGACAACAAGGTAAGCAACCACACATTCCAGGGACAGGACCTGGGTCTACAGAGGAGTCAGACCCAGGAAGAACCCGAGGCAGCAGGTTTCAGGTGACCAGGTCAGGATCCAAATTCCAGTATTCCTAGCTCTGCAGAGACCACACATGATAGGGTCAGGGTACCATTCTGAAAACACCTCTATTTGCTTAACAGTCCTTTGACTTAAGGGTCAAAGTCACATACTACTCATACATATCATCAGATAATCCTATTTGTGGACCTTAAGAAGCAGAAGCAGGACAGGAGCAGTAAAGAAAGGGAGAGGTGGGAAAAGACTACTTACCCACCAAATTGTTTGACCCCCCATAGCCCCCTGTACCACCTTGGCTTCCTGTAAGTAGCCATGTCCTATACAGGACCTTCATTCAAAGTTCTCCTTCACCTAGGGAAATAAGTCACACGCTGGCATGTTTTTACTCCCCCCCCACTACATAGTTGACCCAAAATTTCCTTACACAAGTCAAGATTTGTACATTTAAGACTGTCATTTTTCTCTGCATAAGTCTGATTCCTATAATCAGTGTTTACTGAGTACCTCATCCATGCCACACTCAGGACTCAGTACTCAGTGATGAAAAGCAGATGCAAAGTCCCAGCTCTCATAGCTGGCTCTCACAATTCATATTCCAGTAAGTAATCACTAATTGTGACATAACAATTTTAATAGAATCCATAAAATATTTTATGTTTCCCCATGGTACATTTAACCTTGGCAAAGGAATCAAAACCACTTTCAATATTGTTTTGTTGCTTAATGTTTAACAGTCTTCATTTGAGTAGTCTACATCAGAGGCTAAGGACAGCAAACAGAATTTCATCTGCTTCTTTTATGAGCTATTTCTGTCTCTCTGTCCATGGAGCCCTTCTGAAAGAGTGTAGCCTAAGAGTATGCCAACATTCTGACCCTTCACTGCCTCAGCTCCACTCAGAACTTTGATGGCTGCTGGACCTACTGCCTAAGCATCCTGGCATACAGTTTATTCTCCCCAAGTGGACCACCATAAAAAAGCTGCAGCCCCAGAAACACCACCCCCCTCCAGCACTTCTGAAACCTGGGTCTAAGCAGGCTATGGACAGGTGGTCACTGGTGGGTACTCACAGGTCTACTAATAAGTCACTTCATTCACCACCAGCATCATTCCCATCATCGTAGGTCAACATCTGAGATGACAACACAGTCCAGAAAAGTGTATCCTTCAGATACCTAGAATGGTCCAGGAATTCACAAATCCTAGAAACTCTAATGAGAAATTTTATATCCCCTGGCCCACAGCAGGCATGCTAAAACTAAGTCTCCTTCAGGGGGGGCCTCCTGACCCCCGCCCTGCCCCACCCCCTGAAACCAACACAAAATCAAATGGCAAACTCATCTTTCAGAGGTGTGCGTACACAGAATATGGAGAGATAAGTTAACCTAGCTAGGACACTGGCCATTGAGTATCTTATTTTATATAAAAACTAGGAAGGATGCTGGTCACAGTACTGATGATTAGTCAACAAATAATCACTGAGTGCTTACTCTCCAAGTGCCACATGCTTCCTGATGCTCACCTCAAATGTCACAGAGTTAACCCAAAGCTTTAAGTAGACAGGTATTAGGTAGCAAGTGTTAAGTTAGTACTCATCAAAAGAGAAGGTAAGAGCATTAGCTGACTAAAGAAGGTTGTTGGTAGAGCCAGAATAGAGGAGGGAAGGGGTGTAACTCAAAGTAGGAGAGGACACAGTTTATCTTTAAAGGCTTTGTATTTTTATAAGCCTGACCCAATGGTGGCTTACCTTGGTGGCCTCTGTCTCCATGTGTCAATGGCTTTCAATGGATAAGATATCTTCTACCTCTGTTTTAAATGTTTTATGAAGACAAAACAATTCATAAAATTACATGTCACCTAAGAGGATCTGAGTCCTAAGTACAAGCATCGCAGTTGTGAAATTCCAAGTACTTCATTCCCCATAATGTTAAATCCTTCAACACACACAAGAAAGTGTTCCAGCCACCCTTCCCAAATTGTGTACGTGAACCTCCAGTCCCCTTCATCCTCCTTCTATTAAATATTAACCATCAGCAGTGCAAAAACCAAACAACACCACAATACACCAGGATGATGTCCCGGTGAACCAGTGTTCTGACACACTGCTGGAGGGAACAGGCTATTCTAGAAACTCTTCTGCCAGACGCCATGATACTGAAACTGCTGGCTAATCATAAATCCCAACCCAAGATATTTAATAGCTCTGTGATGAGGTGAAATGTGGCCTTGCTGGAAACACAGTGAAGAGTCTTCACTTGGGACAAATTCTAACAGCATACTTAACTGGAGCAAGTGAGAGAGAAAGAAAAAAATGCAAAGAAAAACAAACCAAAATGCCTCCTGTAATCTATCTCCTAATTCAAACCAAAAACATAACAAAAAAAAATCATATGGTCAAGATAAAATGCTACACCCTACATAAAGGGAAATAGAATGGTTGAGGTAAAAATGAAAAAGTAAAAATCACTACCTCCATTGTAATTAAGTTGACTAGGCAAATCCAATTCTAAAAGAAGTTAAGACTGATGTGAAGAACATCCTTCAACAGAATCCTCCTTCCTTTCAGACATCTGAGCCTTGTTCTGCCATAAATTGTTGCTTGAAAAATAACCTAGAATGTGTTTTCCAACCATTCAGAAGCTCTAAAAGGTGCTTTAGTAATCTTCTGGGGGTGCTGGCTCGAAGAATTTGAAATTTGTTCTTATACTCTGATTATGTTTCAAGTTTCTCCCCATTGTTACTCATTTTTACATTGTTTTTTTTTTTTTAAGCCCTTCATTAAAAAAAAAAAAAAAATCCTCTATTGGTTTACAGCCTGGCTTACTAACTCTGGTTGGCTAAGTTTACATTTGGAAAGGCTGTTTGTATTTTTCCATAAGGCAACCTCTGAAGACAAGGACTAAAGCAGTTCCCTTAGGTACTTCCAGGAGATTCACCGACCTACCCTAGGCCAACAGGTGGACCCCTCCCCAGGGTCTTCAACGCCTTGAGGCCAACTTAGTTACATGCAGTTGTCTGCTGGGGAGATGCATAGATGGCCCAACAACTCACGTTAGTCAAGGCCAGAAGTGACCTAAATGTCAGCTCCTATCCCCCCTGGTTCAGTCTGCTCCAACAGCCATAACCACATGCCAATAACTGGGTGGCTTATAAGAAACAGATGTTTCCTTCTCGTAGGTCTGGAGCCAAGATCGTGGCACCAATACATTCGTTGTCTTGTGAAAGCTATCTTTTCACCATAACTTCACACGGTGGAAAGAGGAAGAACTCTCTGGGAGCCCTTTTAAAAGGGGACTAATCTCATCCATGGAGGCTCCACCCTCATGACCTAAGCACCTCCTACAGGCCCCACACCTTAATACCATCACACTGGTCATGAGGATTACAACATATCGATTTGGAGGGGACCATAGCACCTCCCTATATTTCTTCCCACAGAAACTCCCACACTAAGTTACTTTTATCATATTTAAATTCTCTTTTAAACCAAGTTGACTATGGAAAGTATATATGCAGTTTACCTATTTATCTACCTATACTGAAAAAGGACTTCAACTACCTTCACTTTGACTCAAACTTTCTAGTGGATTAATTCTTCTTTCCAGCTTATCTCTTAACTCAGGCCAAAGACCCAGCTGGCAAAGCCTCCCATTCTAGGAACAGAAACTACCCTCTCAAGGAATAAGTATGGCGCTGAGCCAGCAAGACCCTGCCCATGATTGACCCCAAGACAGTGATCAACCTGTCACGTGCCCATTGATCTCTGTCCCACATTTGCCTTCTATAAACCGGGAAGTGTTTTCAGAACTTTGGAGACAGCCTTTGAGACATGAGTCCTCTGTCTTTGGAGTGTTGGCCTCACTAAATTAATTCCTTTCTTGTTTCACCACCACTCATCTGCCTTTGGATTTTGTCAGTAGTGAACTGCAGAACCTGCCCTGTTTGGGACCCTGGAAGCCAGGGACTCTTGCATCCCTGCTCCCCCAGCTACAATTTCGGTAATATTCGTGGTATATATAGACACTCTTTCGGGAATAGATAGATAACAATTTTAAAAGACTTTCCAATCACTGAATTAATGTAGAAAGGTAAAGATGCAAGGTCCTTAACTTTACCAATACCTCAAAGTTCAAGCAGGTAAGCTCATTAAACATTTTTTTTTTTAATTAATGATAACTGAGGACCACCTGCCCTGCTCTCCCTCCCAGGGGCAGATCAGGCCAGAGCCTGAGAACAACTTTAGTACAATCCCTCAAGAAATCATGTTCCACACAGGAACCAGTTAGTCACACCTCCTAAAGGCTTGCCTTCTGGAAATCAAAGAATCAATAAAGTGAGAATCAGAGAATCCCAAACCAAAAAAATCTGGATTTGGAATTCCAAGACATTGTGAAAATTATTCTCTTAAGCATCATTCAGGCAAGTCAACTAAAAGTCACCAATTTAGACATAAAACATGTAGTTGCATAAGTTGACTGATTGACATTTCCCTGTTATGTTGTCCAGGTGACATTTGACTTTAAAATAGAGTACCTTCCCTTCCCCAAGAATCCCCTCTGAATTCTGGCTTTTCAGTTGGATTCACATAACTTTTTAGATAAATCTACTGCTACCTGAGCTCTCTTCCTACACAAATGGATTTAGATAGAGCATTCTTTGCTACCTGAACTCACCATATAAACTCTTGCTATCTCAACTCAAAATCCAAATATGTTCAGATGAGAAATGTAATTTCAGAGAGATGCATAAATCAATTTTAATCTCACCCTGAGACAGAGTAAAGACTGGATGCAATTTGAAAGGCTTGGAGGATCTTAATCAGTAAGCCACACTACAGGGATGGCTACATAAACATTTCAAGTATCTTTATCAAAGTTTATACAAGACCATTTCACACCCATGAGAATAGCAACTATCAAAAACAGAAAATAGCAGATGTTGGTGAGGATGTGGACAAATTGGAATCCCTGTGCATGTGTTAAGAATGTAAAATAATGCAGCCACTGTGCAAAACAGTTGGCGATTCCTCAAGTAGTTATATAGAGAATCACAGTATGATCCAGAAATTCTCCTTCTAGATACACAGCCAAAAAAATTCAAAGGAGAAACTCAGATATTTTTATACCCATGTTCATAGCAGCATTGTTCACAGTAGCAAAAGGTGGAAATCACCCAAATGCCCATCAACAAATAAATGGATCAACGACATGTAGGATATAAGCAGGTATTATTCAGCCTTTAAAAAAATAAAAATAAAATTCTGACATATGATAGGACATAGATGTAAACATTCTAAGTGAAATAAGCCAGACACGAAAGGACAAAAACACTGTATGATTTCACGTATTCGGCAGCAAGAGTATTCAGATGCACAGACAGAACAGAATGGCGGTTGCCACAGGCTGGGGGGGAGAGGGGAAAGAGGAGTTACTGTTTAGTGGGGACAGAGTTTCAGTTGAGGAACACAGAAAATTCTGGAGATGGAGGATGGTGATGGTTGCTCACCAATGTAAATGGACTCAAAGCCACCAAAATGTCCATATAAATGGTTACATGTTAAAATTTATTTCACCAAAATAAAGGGGGGGAAAAATCTATTCTACTACACATCTACTAGAAAACCTAAAATAGTGATTATATTTCTTCTTTTGTTTTTATTTTCTCTATATGAGAAGGTGGATAAAACTATTATGGTCATCATTTCACTATATATGTATCAAACCATCATGCTGTATACCTTAAACTTATCCAGTGATGTAAGTCAATTATTTCACAATAAAACCTAAAAGAAAAACAACAATGCTATATATTGAAAACAGTGCAAGGAAACTGGATCTCCCATATGTTGCTGGTGTGAATGTAACATGGTACAGCCACTCTGCAAGACAGTCTGACAGTTCCTTTAAAAACTAAACATATATTTAGCATATGATCCAGCAATCACACTCCTAGACATTCATCCCAAAGAGATGAAAATCATGCCCACACAAAAACCTATAATTGTCCACATCATATTTATAGTAGCCAACACTTGGAAGCAACCAACATGTCCTACAATATGCGAATGTTGAAGAAAGTGTGATACATCCATTCCACAGAATACTACTCATCAACAAAAAAGAAGGAACTACTGATATACACAACAATTTGAATGGATTTTAAGGACATTACACTGAGTGCGAAGAAGCCAAAATCAAAAGATCACAAGCTGTATCACTCCACTCATGTAACATTTCAAAATGAAATTATAGAGATGGAGAACAGATCAGTGACTTCCAGGAGTTAGGGATAGCAGAGGGAAGAGTGGTTTGTTCAGGGAGTTGAAGGGACTTTCAATTGTCTGCCATCAAAAATGCTTCAAAAATTACTCTTCATTCTTATCAGGACCATACACACTTGAGTTAATGTCCCTCCCAGTCTTTCCAATTTCCACTGAAAGCACAATGGCAGCTACCCACAGAAATTCCACTGACAACTTGTCATACACCAACTTATACCCACCACAAGTTGGCCTATTTTCTTCCCAGTTTTGCCTGGGGGAAAGGTTACTATTAAGTTCAATCAGTGGTATGGACACAATACCCACTATTTTGGTATTTAATCCTCTACCACTTATGTATAAATACCTTCTTAAAATTCAAGAACCCACAAAGATGTATAGGGTGCTGTCACTTCAAACAAATCCAGTATATAAAAATCTGAATGCAAACACGGAATTTAGCGTGATTATCAAGTGTTCATAACTGGGTTTTGTTAAATAGTATCTCTCCTGCTAATATGATTGTTTACGTGTAATTTTCCCAAAATACCTTTACTACTATATTCTTCAGTAAGTAATGAAGATGTAAAGATTCGTAAGAATCACTTTAATAAAAGCAAATAACTGCAAAATTATGAAAGCCAATGTTGTATTTCATACAAAAAAAGTCATACAATTCATGTTTGTACCACTAATCCTTTTGATAGTTACTTTTATTCTAATTCATGCCAATTGTTTTCCATTTCTTATGAAAATATGCACTATTCCTTTCACACAAGATTTTATGATGAGGGGTGCCTGGGTGGCTCAGTCATTAAGCGTCTGTCTTTGGCTCAAGCCATGATCCCTGGGTCCTGGGATCAAGCCCCACATCGGGCTCCCTGCTCAGCGGGAAGCCTGCTTCTCCCTCTTCTACTCTCCCTGCTTGTGTTCCCTCCCTCGCTGTGTCTCTGTCAAATAAATAAATAAAATTAAAAAAAAGATCTTATGATGAGATTAAATGACAACATTTGATTCCTATTTGACCCACAAATATTCTTAATCTAATTTATGAGTGGCCAAGCACAGGTAAACAGATTTATAAAATTGCACATTAAAGCATTAATCTGAACATCTCTACTGAAAATGAGTACTTCATTAATTTCATTTTTTTTCAAAGATTTTATTTATTTGACAGAGAGAGACACAGCGAGAGAAGGAACACAAGCAGGGGGAGAGGGAGAAGCAGGCCTCCCACAGAGCAGGGAGCCCGATGCGGGGCTCGATCCCAGGACCCCGAGATCATGACCTGAGCCGAAGGCAGACATTTAACGACTGAGCCACCCAGGTGCCCCCGTTAATTTCATTTTTAAGTACTTAGCAGTTACTTTTATTTTTTAAATACTTAAATTTCTTAAATCTATACATGCATATATATGTAAAATATATGCAGATATACAAATTTATCTTTTTTAAAATTCTTTAAATTCAATTTAGTTAACATACACTGTATTATTTGTTAGTAGTAGTGATTCATCAGTTACATATAATACCCAGTGTTCATTACATCGAGTGCCCTCATTAATTACCATCACCCAGTTATCCCTTACCCCCCAAACCTCCCCTCCAGCAACCCTCAGTTTGTTTCCTAGAGTTCACCATCTCTTATGCTTTGCCTCCCTCTATTTTCATCTTATTTTTCCTTCCCTTTCCCTATGTTCATCTGTTTTGTTTCTTAAATTCCATGAGCGGAATCATATGGTATTTGTCTTTCTCTAATTTATTTCGCTTAGCATAATTCCCTCTTGTTCCATCCACATCCTTGCAAGTGGCAAGATTTCCTTCTTTTTGATAGCTAATATCCATATACATATATATAATTACAGAGATAGAGAACAGATCAGTGACTTCCAGGAGTTAGGGATAGTTGAGGGAGAATATATATGTTCTTTATCCATTCATCTGTTGATGGACATCTGGGCTCTTTCCATAATTTGGTTATTGTGGACATAGCTGCTATAAACATCAGGGTGCATGTGCCCCTTCAGATCACTATGTTTGTATCCTTTGGATAAATACCTTTTTAGGCCATTCACGTTGAGAGTGATTATTGAAAGATACGATTTTATTGTCATCATGTTGCCTGTGAAGTCCTTATTTCTATAGATTGTCTCTCTAAATTTCTGTTCTATATACAGAACTATATATAGTTCTATAGAACTGTATATACTATAGAACTCTATCACTCTTGGGGTCTTTCTCCTTTTATAGAAACCCCCTTAATATTTCTTGCAGGGATGGCTTAGTGGTCACATATTCTTTCAGTTTCTGCCTGTCCTGGAAGCTCTTTATCTCTCCATCCATTCTGAATAACAGCCTTGCCAGATAAAGTATTCTTGGCTCATTTTGTACCCTGAATATGTCTTGCCAGGCCTTTCTGGCTTGCCAGGTCTCTGTGGATAGGTCTGACGTTATTCTGATGTTCCTCCCTCTGTACGTAAGGAATCTCTTCCCCCTAACTGCCCTTAAGATGGTTTCTTTGGTTCTAGGATTTCCAAGTTTTACTATTACATGCCGGGGTATTGGTCTGTTCTCCCTGATCTTGGGAGGGGTCCTCTCTGCCTCTAGGACATGAATGTTTGTTTCATTCCCCAGATTGGAGTTCTTAGCTATGATTTGCTCAAATATATCTTTTAGTCCTCTCTCTCTCTCCACACCCCCAGGGATCTCAATAATTCTGACACTGGAACGTTTCATGGCATCACTTATTTCTCCAATTGTTTTCATGGATTTTAAGCTGTTTGTTCCAGGCCTACTCCTGTTCCTTCCGATCAGTTTGTCTTCTAGATCACTAATTCATTCTTCTGCCTCGTTTACCCTAGCTGTTAGAGCATCTAGTTTACACTGCATCTCATTTATAGCATTTTTAGGTTCGGCAGTACCTAATAGTGCAATTGCTGGGTCTAGAGTAGCTCTATTTTTAACTTTTTGAGGAACCTCCATACTGTTTTCCAGAGTGGCTGCACCAGTTTGCATTCCCACCAACCAGTGTAAGAGGGTTCCCTTTTCTCTGCATCCTCGCCAACATCTCGTTTCCCGAGTTGTTAATTTTAGCCATTCTGACTGGTGTGAGGTGGTGTCTCATGTGGTTTTTGATTTGGATTTCCCTGATGCCAAGTGATGTTGAGCATTTTTTCATGTGTCTGTGTCTGTTCATGTCCTCTCTAGAGAATTGTATGTTCATGTCTTCTGCCCATTTCTTGACTGGATTGTTCTTTGGGTGTTGAATCTGATAAGTTCTTTATAGATTTTGGATACTAGCCCTTTATCTGATAAGACATTTGCAAATATATTCTCCCATTCTGTAGGCTGCCTTTTAGTTTTGTTGACTGTTTCCTTTGTTGTGCAAAAGTCTTCTATCTTGATGAAGTCCCAATAGTTCACATTCACTTTTGTTTCCCTTGCCTTTGGAGATGTGTCTTGAAAGAAGCTGCTGTGGATGAGGTTGAAGAGGTTGCTGCCTGTGTTCTCCTCAAGGATTTTGATGGACTCCTGTCTCACATTTAGGTCTTTCATCCATTTTGAGTTTATTTTTGTGTATGGTGTAAGAAAGTGGTCCAGTTTCATTCTGAATGTAGCTGTCCAATTTTCTCAACACCATTTGTGCAAGAGACTTTTTTCCAGTGGATCATTAATTTCATTTTTTTGTGGATTCTTTGTTATCTGTTCTCAAGGAAATATAAGAAGCCATGTTTCCTCTTTCAAGAAAGTCACATTTAATAACTACAACCATATTCTAACCAATAAACATTTATATCAGATGCTTAAATATATTTGGCTTTACTGACTTGTATTTTCAAATTCTCTCCCATGCTCCCCATTTCCCACATCCCAGATGACCCCAGACCAGCCCCCATCTATATGCTGCTCCACAACCTGGTCATTTCAAATTCTAAGCTGGCACTGAAGCCTTCAGAAATTTTTAAAGAAGATAAACTTAGTCTTTGACGTGGTCTACTGTGACAACTGTTTCTGAATTGCTTAATGAGCTTTCCCCTACATCTCTCTCTCCAGCAGTTCCTTTCACTGTTAATGATATTCACAAAAGTAAAGGTGAAAGACAAGCCCCCTGGGAAAACATGGAACCGTGGTAGCCATGAACCCCCAAAAGTTTCCACATCTGTGCTACCTGCTCCAGAAAAAGAACTGTCACTGTTACTCTGAAACAGAGCACCAGGGAATGAACTCAGGCTGCTGATTCTGCCTTCAATAGTTCCACCATCGGTCACAAGGTGTAGATATTCTTCTCCTCCGCACTTAGAAGAAAATGTCTGCAAAATTACGTATGAGAATGTGTAACCACCACGTAACGTGATATAGCGAGGCAAAGTCACAAGAGCTGGGTTTCAATGCCCGCATTGCCCTCACTCCAGGCGTGATCTATTCCAGCACCTGCCACCCAAGGCTACCCGGGCCCTCTCTTCCATTCATGGGGCTCCAACAAGCCCATGCGCCCTCTCAGACCATGCCCTCTGCTTGGACCACTCTTGTCCTGCCTGCCTGCTGGCTAAGTCCACTCACCCTTCTAACCCCAGGCCCCATTGGTAAGTGTTCCCTGAGACCCTCCGGTGGTTTCGGGAGCATCCTCAGCTCATCTTTACCCACCATTTCTCACTATTCACTTTCTAGGACTATGCTGCCTCCCTACTAATGAAGGCTTAAGGGCAGGACAGCCTGCTTCTCCCATGTTTGTATACCCTGTGCCCAGCAGCTTTACCATAAAGCTAACAAAGCTTAAGCTTCAAGGCTCCTGCTTTACAAGGCCTCTTCTGAAGCCACAGGAGAGCCCTAAGTGTTATGTTTGGGTTTTTTTCTCAATTTCCAATAGTAATATATTTTAAATGTGATGGTTTAATCTGAAAGCCAGGGATGGTCACCTTGACTATCAGAGGAAAACAACATGAACTATTGGGAAATTAGCTTGTGATTGAGTGTCTATCCAAAGTGTTTTGGGTGAAATGTTACAGAAAAAAAAAGTAATTATATTCTATGCTGGAGTTAAGTGGGAGATGTTTTAACTGCCATTAGTTGAGTATGCTGTCTTTCTGTTCGACTTCCCCTAGGACACACTTCCTTTGCCTGTTGGGTGGCACTAAGGTGTCTGAGGGCATTTTTGGAATTCGGTGAAGAGGAGGCTGGATTGTGAATGCATACAGAATTTCTCGGCTTTTAAAAATTTTGTTATTTCTCATTATAAATATTCACTTTGATGCACTTTTGTTTTTACAATTTTATATTCCTTTTCTGAAAAAGAACCCTTCAAATTCCATAAGCTCAGGCCTCACAAAACCTGGATCTGCCCCTGCCTGTGTCTCACCTAACTTGACACACTGAACTGGTCAAGTGTATGAATGCATGCACAAATGGACCCAGGCAGGTAATTGAACATTTCTCAGTTCACCACCTCCAAGAAATAGCAGTGTATAGGTCTAATGAAATAGCTCGTGTGTAAAAACATTTTGCACAGCACTACAATGCGCCCCAAATGTAAGGTAATAATGCAATGACTTCTTTCCAAAGACCTGGAGCATACTGAGAAATGGGAGATACTAGTAAAGAATGCCAAAGAAGGGGTTTGAGTTCGTGTGACTTCGTTCACAGGTCATCTTTACTGAGTTAGGAAACTCTTTAGGAGTCTTCAGTTGGACAAGATAAGCTTTTAATTCCCTACTATTTTATCAAAACTTCCTCCCTGTTAAATTCTAATTCTTAGCTAGGAATTGTCGACCTCATAAAAACTTTAATTTTGTATGGCATAATAATGAGAGACTGTATATAGTGCCTCCAAAATGTAGTTAAGCTTCAAACTCTGGGGCATGTTCCCCGCAAACCTTGTAACTTTCTGACCATTGTGAGAGCCCCCTCCTCATGTGACCTTGGCTCTGATTCTTGTGCTCCTAGAGTACAAAACAACCTGCCTGTCCCCATCCCAAAATAGGGGTGGTCATATACCTGCTGGGAAAATTGTACAATAGTACAGAAATAAGCAAGCAATAAAACTGAAGAGTATATTAAATGAATCTTGACTACTGGTTGAGTCAAACTAAATTAGAACCATGTATTTATTTAGCAAATATTTCCTGAGCATGGCACTGTCTGGCACTGGAAAGTCAGGGGACAAAAAAATAACATTTTTAATCTCTGCTGCCCTGGTGATGACAAGCTTAATAAAAGAGATGAAACCAAACAATAATAAAACCTCCCCAAAAACCTAAAATGGTAAGTTGGGTGTCCCATTTGAGCTGAAACGTGCACAATGAGTAAGAATTTAATTATACAAAGGGAGAGGAAACAAGAGTGTGCCAACTAGAGGAAACAGCATATACAAGGTCTGGGAACATGAGTAAGGATGACACTCATGAGGCACTGAGAACAGTATGGTTGGAGTTTAGGGGGCAAGGGGTTTATACAATCACAGATGTGACCAATCACCATCTTTAATTATCATTTTTTTCAGCCGGGTCACCTCCCCATTGACCACAGCCATGGTCTAGAATGTTGCTACCATGGGTCAGAGAACAAGCTTACCTTCCCTCGATGGTTTTCCAGAAATGCAGTCAGCCAACATTTACTGAAAGGCTGTAGTACACTGGATACCACACTATGTATTTCGATACAATGAAGGGTAATAATCTGTGTCCACAGGACACGTAGTTGTGGTGTAACAGAGAATGCCCTGGGCTGAAATAGGATCTAGGGTTCAAAGCCAAGTTCTATTGTAATTCAGCTAGGTGGCAATTCCTTGATCACTTCTGAGCCTATCACAGCTCCTGGCCCAGATAAATAAGTGCTGATGAAGAAAAACCAGCCCCACTTCAATGAACCTCAGCTTTCCTTTCTGTAAAGGAAGGCTAATTCCTAGGGTTTTCTATAAATTTGAGAACTCTTTAAGAAGCATACAGTACACCATGTTTGGCATATAACAGATGAAAAACCAAACATTTCTAATATATGTCTTTGGACTCAACGTGTCCATTTTGCTTCAAATAATTTGTCCTACTTAAATGTGAATGTTAGTATTCTTTAGCGGAATTTTCACTTTTTCTTACCTTTTCTAAATCATTTTTTTAAAAGCAGAAAGCTATTATTCTTTTTCAATTATCCTCACCTTTGGAAAGCCCGGACTTTCAGGCCACAGGCTATACCTACGGTACCAAGGGGTAATACATCCTGATTACCGAAATAACCAGGAAGCAGGAGGATCCTTTCCAAAATGGTAACATGACTCATAAATTGCAACCAAGTCTTAGAAAACTTCCAGAAAGATACCAAATGTATAGCTTTCCAGTGTCATAACCTAGATAAAATAATATATCCCATTCCTACCCAAGGGATATCTCTGGTTATGGAGCTAGAGCAACTTGGGCAAAGTTCTGCTGTAAGAAAATAAAGCCCACCAAGGTAGAGCGAGAACCTGTCTGATCAGAACAGATAGGGGATATGGCTACAAAGCAAGAGATGAACCTGCAAGAGATAATATTTGAGGGGGAGAATAAAACATTCACAAAGTCTAAGAAAATGGCAACTCTGAAGAGGTTACAGGCAACAACCGAGCAATTAATTTGCATAATGGTGGAGGAGAGAAAACAGACAACACTGACCATCAGCACATCCTGATGCCTGATCAGCTACAGAGAATAAAGAAATGGAGGAATTAGGGAAACTCAAATGTAAAGTCACCATGCCTGCAAGAATGGTGATATGGGAACAGCAATCAGGAAGTTAGACGGGGGTTAATTTGGAGAAGAACTGAAAGACCGTTTAAAATTTAACAGCCCAGAGGCACCTGGGTGGCTCAGTCGTTAAGCGTCTGCCTTCGGCTCAGGTTATGATCCCAGGATCCTGGGATCGAGCCCCGCATCGGGCTCCCTGCTCGGTGGAAAGCCTGCTTCTTCCTCTCCCACTCCCCCTGCTTGTGTTCCTTCTCTCGCTGTCTTTCTCTCTGTCAAATAAATAAAATCTTTAAAAATAAAATAAAATTTAACAGTCCAGATTTGAAGTCAGTGCTAAGTAATGGAATGGAAATACCAAACAGGCCAGCTCAAAACAGAAGATGTGGCCTGGGCAGAGGTCAGGAGGAGGACCCTCATATGGGAGTCTTCAAGGAGGTGCTGTGGTTCCAACAGGAGAGCTGAGCTTGCCTAGAAAGAGAAAATAAAGGGGCAGGCCCTGGGTACACCCATATAAGCAGAAGGGAAGAAAACACAATAGCCAAGAAAGGACTCAGTAAGAACCAGCAGAGTTCATGAACAGTTAAGAATCACATAGGGCAATTTCCCTACCTTCACTCCCCACCAACTTGTCATTTCATCACCTTGGCATCCAAAACTTTCCATGGCCTGGCTTTGCTTACCTCTCTGGCCAGTCTCCTCTCCTTCTCAATGATCCAGCCACTTGGGCATTTTGCTGTCCCCCAAATACGTGAAGTTCATTATTAGTTCAGGGTCATTTGTGCTTTCTGATCCTCTAACACTATGGGGGATTCTGGCTCTCACCCTACCTCATGACACACACCACTCTCTACAACATCATCATGTTGTAGATGCCCTGATATACCACTAACTGAATGTCTTATGTTTTTAATTGTTTACCTAGTTATTGTCCATCTCTCCACTCTCAAGTAGGCTCTGGGAGAGTAGGGTCTTAGAATCCTGTTTCCCTCTGTGCTACACCCTTACTGCCTAGAATAGTGCACTATACTAAGTGGGGACTTAAACACCTCTGATTAAGCAAGAGCAAAATTGGTAACCTTCATGAGATCAGTTTTGATAGAAATAAGGCTAAAGCCAGAGTGTATCAAATTATGAAATGGGGAATGAGTCGGGAGTTAAAAACACCTATTCAAACCACACACACGCACATCCTCAGGGGTGAGAGGGAAGAGCTGTTGATAAAGCAGAATCACTATCACATCTTCTATAATAGCTCCCATTCTAGAATGTGTTAATAAAACATTTTAACTGCATCACATCTTCTTCTGAGGGTTCTCTGAGACAAAAATCTGACCCCTATGAATCATGCCTAAACTTGTTAAGATGGTAATATATTTTTAAAATCAACTAGAACAAAAATGTCAATTACTTTGCATTCTGTGTTAAAGAACACAAGGCTGCATATTGCCCAAATTGTGGGGGCTGTCACAGAAGTATGGGAAGTGAGACAATCAGGCTTTATGAACATGTGGTACTTATTTATCCAGAGCCCCCAATCTACACCCACAAAGAAATCCCTTCAATGGGGCGCCCGGGTGGCTCAGTTGTTAAGCGTCTGCCTTCAGCTCAGGTCATGATCCCAGGGTCCTGGGATCGAGCCCCGCATCGGGCTCCCTGTTCAGCGGGAAGCCTGCTTCTCCCACTCCCCCTGCTTATATTCCCTTTCTCGCTGTCTCTCTCTCTGTGTCAAATAAATAAATAAATCTTAAAAAAAGAAAATCCCTTCAAAGTTGGGCGCTAGGGCTGATTCTTCCAAAAGTTTCCCTAGTTGTACATTTTACCTTTGGGCCATTGTCAGAAGTATGTTGTATCAGTGGTGACAGGAGGGGTTACCAGCAACTGTCATCGTGCTAAGAGGAAAGGGTACGTACCATTTAAGCATCTGGACAGGGACAAAGCTAATGGAGGGTTTATGTAACATTCTAAGTCATAGGTTTTGCTAATGTCTGAGAAGTGGTTTTCTCCTCTGCTCCTGTCATACCTTTGAGCAATCTCCTGCAGCAGCTAAGGAACTCAGGACTTCCAGGAACTGAATCTTGTGGCTGCTGGCCAAGCAGAATGAAGCAGTTACCATGGTTCTCCTGCACTATGGGTAGAACATGCTGCTTTCGAGTTTGTTTGCCCCGTCACAGGCAAAAGAGGAGAAATGGCAAAAAGGTAAAAGCAGGACCAAACAGGAAAAAGTCAAGTTAGCAGAAAACAAAAGCCATCAGGGAGAGGCGACTTCAATTAGCCCAACCACAACGATGTTGGAAGAAACCAGGCAATAGCTGGCAATTAGCTGAGATGCACATGCTGCTTTAAGTCCAGGAGACTCAATTTGCTAAAAATAAACTTTCACAAAGGCAACACGTGACCTAGAAATTGTTTTCAGGCAAAAGCCCTTCCTGATTCCACTCTCAAAGGCAGAATTAACTGTACTGGTATGTGCTAAAAGACACCTTCACCCATGCCCTCCAACACCTGAGCTAATAAAATGTCTATGAACTTGAGCTGGAGAGCTTGATGGGGCAAATGAAAAACAATTACTGAGCCCAGATTTTTTTTTTAGTAAATTAGTTTTAGAGGGTCAGGGCTGGGCTAGATGTAGTTATTGGCGGGATCCTCTAGCAAGACAAAAAAATTTGAGAAAAGGGAGATGCTTTAATGGAAGACCCAGGAAGTGGCACCATTCTTCATGATTAAAGCTCAAGAGAGACTGCAGGGCTATAAAGAACAAAATGGCACCCTTAGGTAATGGCCAAGGGGGCAATCAAGTCGTGGTGACAGTACAATGGGAAGGTCATTTTAATTAACAAAAGTGGGAAAACCCCAGGCTTATTGTGGTCTCTACCACTTTCTGAGACACAAAATTACATGGCTTCTAATATAGATAGCATTAAAAATTCTGAGTATCAAACTAGCTCAGTTAAATTAGTCAAGTGAGTCACTCCCCCTAAGAACCTTAATTTCCTCATCTCCAAGTGAGGGTGACCAGGCAAAAGTCTCAAAGAAACCCTCCCTTACTAACACTGAGCTAATCGTGGAGAGAAGCCAGTCATGGGCAGCCATCAAGGACGCAGAGTCACAAGCAGAGAAGGAGCAACATCTGGAGGACAGGATTTCCTTCAACAGGAACCAGAAGCCAGAGGGAGTCTGCACAAGTCAGGAAGGAGGCGTCTGCCAGGTGAGCAGAGAACAAAGCCACTAAGTCACTGCCTCAGTAGGAAGCTGCCTCCCTTGCTAGGAAACAGGCCTGGGGACCTGTCCTCCTATTAAGGCTGGGACCAGGAAGAGTACACTCAGCCAAGGACCCAAGGAATTTACTCCAAGCCCCAGAAATACAAGTGCTTGATTAGGGGAGCTCAGCTAGCTACCTAACGAGCTAATCAGAGGCCTAAACATCAGATTACACTTTCAATTAATATATACAATGAGCCCAGCCGCAACCAATATTCTTGGGATGAACACAGCAGGACAGTGTGAACTTGGAAGAATAACAAACATAAAATGCTAAGGGAAGAGGGAAGCAGCTTAGATCCATCTGGCAACAAGCTACTGAAGTGAAAACTGCACTGCCAAACCGTTAAAACATTTGCAGCCTCCAGAGAAAAGAAATGATGATACTCTTCTCAGTCAATTGCTAAGATGAACACGCCTGAAGGGTGGAAGAGAGCAAGAGCCCACACGCAAAGGTTTACAGACACACCCTCTGCAGATGTTATAAACATCTCCAGGGATTAGATGCTCACATGAAACAGAAGTGGGGAAACATATGAAGAACCACAGCAAAAAATTAAAAAAAATCAAGAAATTTTTGAACGTCTGTAAAATATACAAAATTTAACACACTGCCTTTGCACAATGAAAATGAGAACACCTAGTTTCATAATTAATAGTTAATAAAGCTAAAAAAACTGGATATTAAATATATCTGAAATTTATTTAATGAAATGCTGTTACATCTCATTTGCAAAGCAATCCATTAAAATTTGAAATACATACACCTTTCATCCAGCAATTCCACTCCTGGAAATCTATACTACAGAGATAAAAATATCAATATATAAAGACATATAGACAAAAATATCTAGTAAATAATTGTTCGTGGTTGCCAAGAACCAAAACAAAGTGAATACCCATCCACAGACAAAAGACTTGGTGCACACTCACTCATTAAAAAGAATGAGTTTGAGCTATGCCTGATGATTTTTTTTAAAAGATTTTATTTATTTATTTGACAGAGAGAGCAAGAGCAGGAACACAAGCAGGGGGAGTGGGAGAAGGAGAAGCAGGCTTCCCGCAGAGCAGAGAGCCCGATGTGGGGCTTGATCCCAGGACCCTGGGAGCATGACCTGAGCCAAAGACAGACGCTTAACGACTGAGCCACCCAGGCATGCCATGCCTGATGATTTAGAGGAGTTTCTACCAGGTATTGCTTCATTGAAAAAGATACAGAGGTCCAAATATGATCCAGATTTTTTAATATGATTAAAGCTTGTGCCTAAGTTTATGTGTAGGGTTGTAGGAGCACAAAAAAACAAGTAAATATATACAGTAAGTCTAGTTCTCAAACTTCAGTGTGCAACAGAATTACCTGAAAGTTGCTTTAAAATGCAGATTGCTGGGCCCCACCCCCAGAATGTCTGATTCAGTAGGTCTGGAGTAAAGGTCTCAAAATTCTTTTTGCCAGTAAGTTCCAAGGGGAGTCTAATGCTTGCTGCTGAGACAAAGGCACCAATTTTCAACAGTAGTTACCAGGGAAGAATAATTAATGGAATCTGCCCAAGATCCTAACAGATTTTCCATAGGATTGCTTTTATGGAACACTGTGTGTACAAATTTGCAAAAAGTAATTTCTAATATTTCTGCTTACATTTGTTATGATGAGCCAGTGTTAAATAACTTTATTTAAAATAAAGCTGTTTTTATTGAGAAAAAAACTTTTGCCATCAGCAATTTCTCAAGGAAGAGCTCGTCTGCTTTATTCACAGCACTGAACTGATTTGAGGAAGATTAGTGCTAATTACAACTTACATAAAAATCAAAATATAATGTGAAAAGAGGAAGTTCCTAGATTAACAAGTATAACATATATTTGTTTTATGACATTGATTAATCTACAAAAACTTTGAGAAAACTCAATTTAAAAAGTAACCAAAAAACAATGAACAGCAAAAATACTATCTGGCTTGTGAAGGCAAAATCTCTTTCAAAATTCAAGCAAATACCAAGTAAGCAAAAACCTCTCCGTTTAAACTCTACTGGCATCATTTCTGATCTTTTTATGTACTAAGTAGAAAACAAGGGGCTAAAAACAATAAACTAAAAGAATAAAAACTTTGACTTCCAATATAGAACTTTCAAGCTCCCAAGTGGTGTCAATTAAGGAGATTTAAGATAGAGAATAAACATCTCAGATCAGTTACATTAATTATAACTGACACTTTTCCAGGCTTTCACACTTGTCATTAGATTCATCACCACTACTCTTTGCTAGCTTAACACTTCTCCTCCTCCCAAAACCATGTTGTCCCTCAATCTAAAAACTAAGCCTAGGGGCACCTAGAAGTCAGTTAAGTGTCCCACTCTTGTTTTTGGCTCAGGTCATAATCTCAGGGTCCTGAGCTCCAGCCACGTGTAGGGCTCCACCCTCAGCAGAGAGGCTGCTTCAGATGCTCTCTCCCTCTCCTTCTACCTCTCTCTAAAATAAATAAATAAAATCCTTAAAAATAAATTAAAAAACAAACAATAAGCCTAGACCTCAAACCAGATTGCATATGTCTACTATTTTTTCTATCATGAGCGAACAGCCTGGTCTTCCAAAGGGGCTCCTTTAGTGCCCCTTAGAGCACAGATGCAGGAAGCTGCTCAGAGGCTGAAAATTGGATTTGCAAGGCTCACATCCCCATGGTCTACAAATCGATATAAAACTCTTGGCTACCAGTCACCAACCCCTGCTTCTTCTCTAACCTTATTACAGTGCAGTGTTTCTCTTTTCCTGCAATAGCAACTCAGTGGACCTCCATTGTTCATTTTAAAAATGAGAATGAGTCTGTGGCTGAGCTGAGGAATATCCCTGCATCTCCAACACTAAGACTGCCTCCTTCCTAAAGATAAGCAAGCGGAAATATTTGCCAAAAAACTATAAAGTTCTACAGCACACCAGACAGAATCAGAAATTTTAACACCCTCTGAAACAAATTCCTGAGATACAAAAAAAAAAATTTTACATTCTTTCTTTGTGCACACAATAAAATACACAAGATTATGAAACTATATGGGCATAAGAAACAGGTCAAGATTTGAAAATACTACATAGAAACTAAAAATGAAGTAATGAAAACTAAAATTGTCCTGGCAAAAAGATAAAGAGACTCAACAATACAGAAAACTTAAGTAGAAAATAAAAAATATTGGGGGCGCCTGGGTGGCTCAGTTGGTTAGGCGGCCGGCTCTTGATTTTGGCTCCTGTCACGATCTCAGGGTCCTGGGATCGAGCCTGGAACCAGGTTCCATGCTCAGCAGGGAGTCGGCTTGGGGATTCTCTCTCTCCCTAGCCCTCTGCCCCTCCCCCTGCTTGCACAAGCTCGCACACACGTGCGCTCCCTCTAAATAGATTAAAAAACAAACAGAAAAAATGCTTCTAGAATTCAGACCACAAAAAGAACAAAAAACAGTCCTTGAAATGGCAGCTGTTTGGAAAGAGAAAACAATAGTGAAAGACCTAAAAGAATAAAACTTTAAAAAGAAACATGAAAGCCTTCTTCATGGATCCAAACAAAATGCATAAGGAAAAAAAAGAGTACTTACATCCATAGATTTTCTATAGGTATAGAGATATCTTTCCACCATCTTTTTAAAAAATTTTAATTCTAATATAGTTAACATTACAGTGCTGTATTAGTTTTAGATGTACAATATAGTGATTCAACAACTCAATGCATTATGCAGCACTCATCGTGGTAAGTGTACTCATGATCTTCTCTTATCTAACCAATGCCAAGCCTGTGCCCTGCCCCCCCAACTCGTAAACATCAGTTTGTTCTCTGTATTTAAGAATTTGTTTTTTGGCTTGTCTCGTCTTCTTTGTTCATTTGTTTCATTCCTTAAATTCCACATGAGTGAAATCATATGGTATTTGAAAGTACAACATTCATGACAAAAACCCTCAACAAAGTGGGTTTAGAGGAACATCCCTCAACATAATAAAGGCCTCACATGAAAAAGCCACAGCTAACATCATACTCAATGGCAAAAAAGTGATAGTTTTTCTCCTAAGGTCAGGAACAAGACAAGGATGTCCACTCTCACCACTTTTATTCAACATAGTACTGGAAGTCCTAGCCACAGCAATCAGACAGGAAAAAGAAAGTAAGTCATCCAAATTGGTAAGGAAGAAGTAAAAGGTTCACTATTTGCAGATGACAAGATACTATATAAAGAATACCCTAAAGACCACCAAAAACCTGCTGGAACTGATAAATGAACACTCTACCATTTTTAGTAAGGATTCTCTTTAGTGACCAAGAAGCAAAGACCTTCAAATTCTAAAAATGAATTCTGATGCCAAAACAGTTTATAATCAAAGGAACAACAAACTCACCTGAACAAGGTGCCTTTTTGTGGAGGGTGGGTCAAAGTTGGGAATAATTTCTATCAAATTTTTCCTCATAATCATCACTCCATTTATGTGATTTAATTCTCCATGAAATAAATCTTGCAATTAATATTTTTAAAGCCCATCTTAATAAGATTTTTCATTAGCATACAATTATTATTTTGTAATTTGTTATAGGCCCTTTAAAATCTCTAGTTTTATTTGGGTCTTACGTACATTATATACTTGCCAGTTCTAAAAGAACATATCAGCACAATTAAGATTGTTAGTACATTAAAGTATCAAAATAAAGACAACCAATATATTGCAGCTGAGGGGCACCTGGCTGGCTCAGTCAGTAGAGCCCGTGACTCTTGATCTCAGGACCATGAGTTCAAGCCCCGTGTTGGGTGTAGAGATTACTTAAAAAGATAAAATCTTTAAATATATATGTATATACACATAGTAATATATATTTTTATATATATTGCAAAGAAAACATCATCTAAATAAATGCCTTAATAATTAATGCCTTAATGTCAATAAAATTCAACACAAATATAAATACAACTTTGAAAAAACATACAAAAATATCAACAGTGTTTATATTGATGACAGGATTAAACATGGGTTTTTTTCTTGATATTCCCAATTCTTATATGAAACATAAATATGAATTTTAAAAATTAAATATTTACAAACCAGATTTTATAAACTAGAAGCTAAAAGTAAATATTTATCAAACTTCTGAACACAGAAAAGCAGAGAGGAGGCCCGCCCCAAAATACAGAAACAAGTTTTACTATAGTTCTTATGTGTGCTCTATTTACATGTTACTAATTTGGTAGAAATTGGTTTAAGTCCTATTTTCATTATAATGTATCCCCTCTGACCTCTCACCGCATGTGCCCAAGTACACAGATTGGCTGAGATCAGTTTGTAATACTGACATAAAATTTTAAGTGGGGGGGGATCAGGTTACAACATATATATGTGTGTGTGTGCGTGTGTAACCTGATATACACATATGTGTATATATGTGATATATGATATATATATATCACATATATATGATATATATATCGAGTAAGAGTCATATTAAACATAAAATACATAATGCATTTCATCTAAGATCATTTAAAATTTCCACTTTAGGGCGCCTGGGTGGCTCAGTTGGTTAAGCGACTGCCTTCGGCTCAGGTCATGATCCTGGAGTCCCGGGATCAAGTCCCGTATCGGGTTCAAGTCCCGTATCGGGTTCCCTGCTCAGCAGGGAGTCTGCTTCTCCCTCCGACCTTCTTCCCTCTCGTGCTCTCTGTCTCTCATTCTCTCTCTCTCAAATAAATAAAATCTTTAAAAAAAATAAAAATAAAAAATAAAATTTCCACTTTATATTCCACTAAAAAATTTCCAATTATGACACAATTGAATTTTATTTTATACTCATTACAAGACCTGCTAAATTGAGACCGATTTTATCATGTATCATGCTGCTGTTTCCCCGTCTTCCATGTTACTGTGTGTACACAGTAGCTTAGCTTTTTAATGCCAAATCCTGGTAGAAACATCTTGAAGCATTTAATTCATGTATCACCAACAATCACAACTAATTTTGTCACAAGTAATCTTAAGTGACAACCATATGACCATTATAACCAAGGACACACATGCATAGGTAGTAACTACAACATGACATCTGCCAGAATGCACAGCGGATATAGGAACATCTCAATTTCAGAGATGTTAAAATGAGGGAGGGAAAAACTGCACCTTAGAATTGACAAAGAATTATTTTAATATAACATCTACTGGGGATGAGATTCTGAGTAATGTCTTCTTAACACCTTTCATATATCTCATTTTATTCTAGTTAGTATATACTGTTTGACAATTTGAAAAAATATTTTTGCTTATGCTTTTTAAGTCCCTTCTTTCCTTAGGCTATTTGTACTGCCTCCCTAGTCTGATCATAATCGAATAGGTAGGAATCCAAACAGCTATACTACAGGATGTTGATCAACTACAAGATTTATTATCTTGATGAAGTTTGTGGGATTTGAGGTAGGAGAGCAGGACAGAATAAGAAGAGCTGAGGAGGAGGAAGATACCCAAAAGAAAAAAAAAAAAGTCAGGGAGACTTAGGAGCTATTTACAGTTTAGCCTTGGACCATTCTTCATCTTTAATTATGGCTGAGCAGAGCCCAACAGCCTATAGACAGTTTATGACCTGCACATCGTAACCTAGGAAGAGTACTACAGACCACTGGGTAACCCAGGAGGCACCCCTTTCATTATTCTGACATCCATTCATTTTCATTTACTTTTTCTGCAGAGAATAGAGTGGGGGATGTATAAGGTGGGGGGATGGGTAGGGGGAGAGGGAGGGAAGGTGGGCTACCTGTATAGTGAAGTGTGGTAAGGGGAAATGAATACATTTTAACTGAAGATTCTAATTAAGTTTGTTCTAGTTCCTATACTTCATTCTATTAAGGATTAACCTAAATTGAATTCATATTCTTAGTCTAGATGCAGTACTCTGGCTGAACTCCATGCACTGAAGAGTCAAAGGTCACCTGAAACCACAGTTCCCACATACCCATCCACGCCCACCCCGACCCCCACCAACTCAGCCACATTCCAAGGAAAGAGGTTTTGCCCAAACTAAGGAGGGAAGAGGAAGCTATATGCCATTTTACATGTGAAGAGACCATCCATTCACTTTCCTGTTACACCCAGCAATTGTTCTCAAGAACAGAATCCTTCCTCCCTCAATGCAGAAGGCACACCTGACCAAGCATCTCACTGGGCATCTCTGTGACCCCAATCCCCACCTATTCTATGAATGCCCCAGCACTTTGCCCTTTGAACTCCTATTTCATTTTAGCTGACACAACTGTCACTAAACCTTACCCAAAAAAAGACACACAGAGAAGATATTCTTGAATATTATCAGGATATCTTAAAATACAATGTTCAAATATCATTCATATGAATGAAATGGGTATTTCTGAGTCCAGAAGTTATACAGTTTAAATAAAGCTCCTCAGGGAAATATCATTAAAACCCAGACCTTAGAACCAAGAGCCAATCAGTGTCCATGTGAGACAGTAACACTCTATTTTTTTTTTAAAGCCCCAACTCAACAGAGAGCCAAACATCTCTCCCTGGTCACAGAGGTTTTGAGTGTTAGAAAGGGCCACTTAGAGCTGAAGTCCAGTGCGTAGGGACTTACGTAAAGAGGTACTTCGCTGCAGCTCAACTCCATGGCTTCTGCATCTGCAAAGAAAATAATGAATGAGAACTGTTATTACAGGAGGCACTATAACCAACCAGCACTACTGTGTCCTGCCCTGCAGTTATCAACAAGGGAGGAAGAACCACTGATAGGAAAACTGCAGACACAAGATCATGAACGATAGGAAAGACATTCTATCTGTATAAGATACCCTCCCCATTCTTCTTTCACATTAATTTCTACACATAAGGAAAACCTATCAACCCCAGACATTATCCTACTGATGGCTCTCAAAAAAGAAATATTTGAAATATTTCAAGAAGCCAAGGAAGTCAACATAAACCTGTCCGAAGTGTTGCCTTAGTTAACTCCTTGAATAATAGGCTACTCAAGAGTTAGAATCCACCGTGGTCCAAATAAGGCTGGAGACCTCAGTGACAAGACAGTTCTTTGCCTCTCATCCAGAAGGCCAAAGATTTCAGTCTCATGATTACACGGCGAGTAGGTACTCCACTGTTACCAACCTCTCCACCAGTTGGATCCATCCCATCTGCCTCTGGGTATGCCTGCTCCTTTAAAACCCACACCCAGAAACCAGCTTAAAGCTCATGTGGGGAAAAAAAAAAAATAGCTAGCTTCATTCCAAAAGGGATTCACTAACCACCTACAAGGGGCCAACCATTAGACAGAGATGATCAGGAAGTGCTCCAGCCCTCAAAAACCTGAGCTCAACAAGAAATACCTAAAGACAAAGTGAAGAGTAGGCTGCATGAGAATTCTGAAAGGGTCAAACAGAGAGACCCAACCACCACCCAAGTTCTGCCTCTGGGTCCCAGGCCAAACTCCAGCTGTAGTACCCTGGGGACAGCTGGTAGGGCATATAGCAACCTGAATTGTGACATTTAGTACAGTAATAACCAAAGTAGACACTAGGCAAGAAGGAAAATACTCAAAGTTCTATTTTTATAAAAACCTTCAACTTCAGTTTTATTAATACTTCATACACATGCTGCAACTGGCACCCTCCTAGGTCACAAGTTATATTTCCTAAGTCATCCTCAGGGAAGACCAAAGGTCTAACAAGCTCATTTACAACACATTGTACCCTGTGGCAGTTTATGTAGACCGACTTAAATGTGCTTGTGTATTATAATCAATTCTTCATGAAACTAGCCTCATAAACTAGATGAATGGCTTAAGCATTCTAGGAAGGAAACTTCAAATTAAAAATAATACTAATAAGAATATGACAAATGAGACTCTCATTCCTAAATATGAATTATTCATCAACCCCACTACAAAATAAAAATGACTAATCTAAGAACAAATAGCCCTCCCAAAAAATCATCCATCAAGTATGTGTTTAAAATATGAAAGTATACCCAAGAGCTTATACCATGACCTCCTACCCTAAATTTATACTGTGCTTCAAGATATCAGCAATTTTTTTACCTATGTTTACAATCATGCTGTACAATTTCCATCCATCAAAAAAATTTCACTAAACTTGACAAAATTAGATCTTTTTAAAATTTCTACTTAATAGCAAAAGAAGTGTATTCTACGGTAAGTATGGCTTAAGAAGGAATGAAATACACAGAATATAGTAAAACCAAAATGTATTCCTTTATGAGCAAAACTTTGAACACTATTGAATATTCTAATAAATCTTAGAACACACCAAGCTGTGTAACAGGTGTGCCATACACTCATAAAAATACAGATGTTTTCCCTTATTCAGCTTTTTACACCTTGTCTGATGATACATCTAAAAGAAATCACTTTTGATGAGAATACGGACTTAATCTGAAGACTGATTTACTTTATTTATTTATTTATTTATTTATTTATTTATTTATTTATTTATTTATTTATTTTGACAGAGAGACAGCGAGAGAGGGAACACAAGCACGGTGAGCAGGAGAGGGAGAAGCAGGCTTCCCGCCGAGCAGGGAGCCCGATGCGGGGCTTGTTCCCAAGACCCTGAGATCACGACCTGAGCCGAAGGCAGACACTTAACGACTGAGCCACTCAGGCACCTCTGAATTACTTCTTTAATAAAAAGTAATGTTGTAGGGGCTTCTGGGTGGCTCAGGTGGTTAGGCGTCTGACTTCAGCTCAGGTCATGATCCCAGGGTGCTGGGATCAAGCCCCACATCGGGCTCCCTACTCAGCAGGGAGTCTGCTTCTCCCTCTCCCTTTAACCCTCTACCTGCTTGTGTTATCACTGGTGCACACTCTCTCTCTCAAATGAATAAAAAAAAAGTCTTGGGAAAAAAGTAAGGTTCTATGGGAAAAGCATTTAACCACAATCACTGGTAGGGCAGCTGCTTGGATAAGAAGCTTGAAAAGCACCATGAGTGAAATTCATTCACTGTGTCATCCATAGGAAAGATATTGTAATGAACTTGAAACTGAAAGCCCACAGAGTTCCACAGTACATCAATCGTGGTTAATTTTATAGCACTAAGAATTTCAGCTGAATAAAGCCAATTACACCTTCAAATTAAGGGAAAGAAAGAATTTCAAACATGGTCCAATCTTTTCAATTTCTGCCATGAGATGGGAAAGGATCATAAAAATCCATACACCACACTGAGGTGTATTGGTTATACTGTGGCAAAGTACTTTAAAAAGCTGTCAGACTTAAACATGGACTACATAATTTTCTCTTTCCAAAATAGAAGGTTCTAGTTATTCTAAGAAAAGTGGCTATTTATGACACGTCTTTAAAAACATTCATTTTTCCAAATAAATAGCCTGTTCCATCAAGAGAGGGGTGATATTTTAGTAAGTGAAAAATATCTCAAAGGAAATTCAGGTTATAGATAGTATATGCCATCACAACATTTTGAAAAAGAGTATTAGTACATGTTACCATTGCTTGGTGACTTTGCTGCAGTAATTAAAGCTTGCAACCTAGTAAAGCCCTCACATCTGCAGGCTTTAAATTCTTGGAAAATAAAAAAAAGCTTTCAAATCTACATAAATCTTTCAAAACAAATGTTTCATGGGTTTTCTATTTTAAAAATGGGACAAGTTCTAAGTTATAGGAGGACTGAGTGACATCAGGGAAGATGGAAGTTTGCGGTCACTTTTAAACATTAGGAAACTTGCATAATTAGTGGATGGGATTAAAACATAAATCCCCTGATTTTTAAGTGTAACACCGTACTACCATTAAAACGTATGTATCATAAAGAGGTTATCTGATTCAGCTATGACACACATTAAATCCAATTTCAAAGTAAAAGTGCTTTGAACCAGACACCCAAACTGAAGGGTTACAGAGTATTACTAAACAAAATAATGATCCATGTGTCTTATTACTTTCACTGACATTATTATATCAATGTTTTTAGTGAGAACAAAAAGGTTATGAATAACACTTAATCTTCGTAGCTTTTTTTTTTTTTTTAAAGATTTTATTTATTTGTCACAGAGAGAGTATAAGCGGGGGAGCAGCAGGGCAGAGGGAGAAGCAGGCTCCTCGCCGAGCAAGGAGCCCGATGCGGGACTCAATATGACTTGAGCAGAAGGCAGACACAATGGAGTGAGCCATCCAGGTGTCCCTAATCTTCACAGCTTTTTAAATTTGGGGTAGGTTTTAGATAATATACTGTTGCAGTAGTACAATTTACAAATAAACACAATAAGGATACACGGGTTTTGGGGGGCTTTTTTTTTTTTTTTTTTTACTTAGTAAGGGTACAACATTTGGCAGATCTGCTCCTATTAAATAAGCCTTTCTCCCCACTTATCAGGCAGTGGGTAGTCTTCCCAGTGGTTTCCTATGCAGGCTTAGTAGACTAAGGAAGGAGCTGTGGAGTGTGCCCAGGGCACCAGAGCTGGAGTTCTAGGTTTACCTAGCATGAAGGTGCATGGGAATTGTACCGCAGGGCAGAAGGCGGTATCACACCACTTTAAAGCTACAAAGGATCCAAGTTTCTCTACACTTTACCTTCATTATGATGCCAATGACATCAAGTGAGGGCTTCCAATCTGCATCATACTATGATCTCAGCCAAAAGGTAAACATCAAGGGCTAGACAACATGCCCTTTCTACTTCACCTTACATATTGAAGAACTCCAATTTCATTACCCTGCCTACTCTATCTTTTGCCCTTTTTCAGTACAGACATTGAACAACCATTTGAACAGCAACTGTTTAGTTCTTGAAAGAAACTACATTTCACTCCTTTTAAAAATAAACTAAAACTAAAGTCCCCACAACTATCAGCCTTGGTCCCAAACCTTCTAAAAATCGCTCTCAGAATTTCTTGGTTGAGTTGGGGAGAGAATAATTTGTGGCAAGTGTATTATATACTCAATAAAATAATGTAACTTCAAACTGATATAGGTATAAAAAACTATATTCTCATCTGAATTTTTCTAAAACTGATCCCTCACAAGATCTGCACTCACTTGCACAGATGCATGACTAAACCATGCCGTGTCACCTTTTACGTCAAGTTTAATAACAAAACTATTTTGTATTTGCCAGACAAGTATATAACTGCCCACATTCTACACACACTAGCTTTTCACTACACAAATGTTATGCTCTACACTTCATTTCCCAATGCTTGACTTCTCCTTCTGCAATTTCTAAAATTCTCAGACTCAAGTAGTTTTTAAGTTTTTATTTTTCAAAAATGTCTCTTGAAAAGCTTAAGGCCAAAGTATTTCTAGTGTTTCTGGCAGACACCAGAGAATGATTTAGGGTACACAGCCACCACTTTTAAGTTTACTTCCAAAACAGAGGGGGAAAAAATCTTGTGAAAAGAACATCAAGATGCAAAATCTTCAGTATTTCACACATATTAGAAAGAATACCTAATATTCCAGTAACATCATTTGCTAGTTACTTCTAATAAAAATTAAACCATTTAACAGGTGAAGAAAATATTCTGAATTAAAAATAAAAGAAAATATAAAATTCATCTTATACAGAAAATAATCATTCTTGACTTTATGGAATTCTGGGTTTCTCCATATAAAACCCATGACTTTATTCTATCTTTGAACACATCCAAATTCTTGGCTTGTATACCTCTTACAAGACCTATTAACAAATAATAGTCAAATATTTATTAATACCATTAGGAACTACATTTGGAAGGCTAATGCGTTTAGGCACCATGCTAAGTATTTTACAAACATCTTAGAGAATCCTCACAGCAGCCCTGAGAGTAATGTGTAGGAGGTCTTACTCACCTGAATCTTTATTTACAAGGTTACACTGAAGCAAAAGTTACCTAAACCTAAAAGTAATTGTTAAATCAACTGACCCCTTGGAAGATGAGGAGCAACTCCCTCCCACATTCTTTCTTCACTTTCTTCATTTTCAAGAAAGCAGAACCCCAGGCAAATCTTTTTTCCACCACTCTTTCCTATAAGATCTTGGTCCCCATTTTAAAGAGATTCACTGTAGGCACCTCCCTGACACCTGCTCTCCGCCGGTAAGAGGACATCCAGCATTACCAGCTCCACTTTACAGGAGTAAAAAGACAAAAAAAAAAAAAAAAAAAAAGGCTCAGCAAAATCGCACCACTTCGCTGAGATCAAACCGCTGGAAGTGGCCAAACTGGCGTGTGAGTCCAGCCCATCAGATCTGTCCAGCCCAAGCTCTCCTCAGCCTCAGCACAAGGGGGCCTTTTGTAACATAACTATGGTCTCAAAGATAGCAATTTGCTTGGCTGAAAAGCAGCAAACACCTCATAGGAGTAACGTCTCAGGAGCAGGCTGTCCACGAACACCAGCTCTGCCCTCTTCCAAATGTGTGACTCAGGCCCATTATTTCCCCTCCCTGACGCAGTCTCTCATCTGTCAGGAATAATAGTAAGAGTGCCTATCTCCTAAGATTTCTGTGAGGATTGAGATTTGACACTAACCACAGAAAATACTTAGTGCCTGTCACAAGCACTCAAAGGCTAGCTGCAATTATTAAGCTTAGCTAAAGGATTTTTTAAGCATTTGAGTATTTTGAATGACCTCCTAATGTTAGACTGATCAAAATGACTCAGCACTAGCTGGGGCCAGCCACGTCTGAAATGGGTCCACCCAGCTCAGCCTCACCCCAGCCCAGAGGAACCTCCAAGCATCAAGAATTCTGAATGGGATTATACCAGATATACGTGACTTTTACAGAGCTGAATATTGCCCCTACAGTCTGAGAACTCAAAGGAGCCATTACCACTGGGACAACTACTGCCATCTCGGGTTTGAAACCCTCCCTTGGAAATGTCGATTCACGGCTCTGTAAACAAACCTAGGAGCATAGAATTCTGTGTTTCACAACTGTTCTGCTAACTGGAGAAGGAGAAAAGAACACATCAACAACAGGGAGATAAGGCCAAGTCTAAGGAAAAGCCTCAGTCCTGGCACAATGGAAACGAGTAGGAGAGCATATGAGAAATAAGCCTGTTAAATACACAGTGGTGTCTACAGAATGGTCTCAGACTAGTGTCATCAGGTTACCTGAGTTACACAGGGTTGAGCAGCTTCAAGTGGAGGAACAGAGTGCAGCCGAGGAAGAAGGGGAGACAGTCTGAAATGGTGCAGCCTAAATGAGAGAACATCTACGAAGTACAAAGAGGAGTGTGAGCTAGCTGCTAACGAAATGTCCCACCAATGATGAGCACTGGGTGTTATACGCAACTAATGAATCGTTGAATGCTGCATCAAAAACTAATGATGTACTAGTTGCGGGCTAATTGACAATTAAAAAAATAAAAAGTCCCACCAAAACTGTCACACTCACTTGTATTTTGTAGGCTGTATTTGCATACAAAGCCTTTTATAAATCAATTAAAACAACCCCTTAACCATCTCACTTACACTAGTGATCTGTTTAGTGTATCCTTCGTCATCAACGCAAAGCTCTATCACTCGGCATCTTGGGCGAGATACAACCCATCTAGGTGTCAATCCCTCTATCATGTCCACAAGTCAATTTGCTGTCACCCACTTCGTGCCAAGCACCAGGGAGGCTGTCATGCGAAAGATTAAAATATATGACACCCTACCCACCCCTATCACTGACGAACTCACAATCTGGTTTGGATAAGATCTACATCCATGAAAAGCTACAAGTTTTAAGGAGTAATAGCCCTGACCTGACAGAACATAATAGTGTGGGGCAAGCATGAAGCGGTGAGCTCTAAATGGAATGGGGGTGGAGGACTAGTACGAAAAATAAGACCATTATACATAATCCGTCCCTAAAACACGCCGAAACCGTGACAAAAGAGAACAGACTTTCAGGAGCAGAGGGTCCCTTGCCAGAGATTCAGTAACACTAACTGCAGAATTTGGTCAGAATTTAACAAAATATACTCCAGCTTTTCTGACAATGTGCTTTACTTTTGCTTTTTCTGCCTAACAACATACACAAACAAGTTTAGTGAGGATCTCATTGGTACTGAATATTCTCTACTTGGACAAATGACCTGATCAGAGTTATCAGACCCTTGTTTTTTTGCCAGCTTCTCATTTCTATCCTTTAATTTTCCACTCATTTTTATAAAGCAAGGAAATACACTGACCCTTGGACAACATGAGTTTGAATTGCTTGGGTCTATTTATCAATGGATTTTTCTTCGATACATATAGTCAGTGTTCTGAATTTATTTTCTCTGCCTTATTTTTTCAACATTTTCTTTTCTCTAGCTTACTGTGGTGTAGGAATACAATATATAACTACATGATTTCACTTATGTGGAATCTGAAAAAATAAAACAAAAAAAGACTCACAAACACAGAGAACAATAAACTGGTGGTTGTCAGAGGAGTGGAGGAAGAAGCAAAATACATGAAGGGAATGATTAAGAGGTACAAGTTTCCAGCTATAGAACAAGTCATGGAGATGAAAAGTACAGCTCCAAGAATACAGTCAATATTATATTAATTTACGGTGAATACACTTATGGTAGGCACTGCATAATGTACAGAACTGTTCAGTCTCTATGTAGTACACCTGTAACTAGTCTAACATTATGTGCCAACTCAACAATAAAAATTAAGACATTTTTAAGCTGGTATAGCTAAATTAGTAGACCCAATTCTAGACAATAAAACTAGTGGACACGTGTAAAACCTGGAGAAACTCTAGAATGATCATTTAACATTTAGAATTATGACCTTAAAGCAAAGATTAAAGGAAAGGAGGCTTAGCCTTAGAAATAGGACTAGTCTTGGGGCACCTGGGTGGCTCAGTCAGTTGAGCCTCCAACTCTTGATTTCAGCTGTCATAGTCCCAGGGTTGTGACACTGAGCCCAGCATCAGACTCCCTGCTTAGCATGAAGTCAGCTTGGGATTCTCTCCCTCTGCCCCAACTGCTCCACACATGCGCTTCGTCTCAGGGAGGGAGGGAGGGAGGGAGGGAGGGAGGGAGAGAGGGAGGGAGGGAGAAGAAAAAGAAAAAAAAAGAAAAAGGACTAGTCTCTAAATGTTTAATTTAGTTCAGCGCATTTACTCAGAACGTCCTATATGCTTATTACTGGGGGAAGGAAAAAGTGTGTCTCCCTTCAGGTACATACCAATCTGTTTGACAATAAAGGGCTTACCGATATGAAGTCAGTAAATCACCTACAGAAAAGACAATACCAAGGGTCAAATAAAGCTCCCAGGGATCAGGAGGCAGAAATACTCTCATCTGTCAGTAGCTGAGGCATTGGCACGGCTCCCCAAGGAGATGGAGCCTAAGCTGAGCCTTCAATATAGTTTTTCAGTCAGGGGTACTCCTATCACAAAAGGCATTTAGAAATGGGGCAGGGCATCTTTTCAGGTTCTCAAACAATGGGGTTGGTGAGATGGGTAAAAAAAAAAAAAAACGAGAGGGACCTGCTACCGGCATTCAGCACCTGGGAACCACGGATGCTCCATGTCTACAACACCAGGCCAACCCTACATAAAGAGTCATTCCAGCCCAAATGGCACCACAGATCTCTGTTGAGAATCACAGAGGTAGACAATAGACATTCACCAGGTACACGATGAAATGGGAGGACATCTCAAGCGCAAGAAATAATAGGCACGACTGCATTAAGTATAAACGTGTTGCTCAAGGAGGAGCAAACACCTCCAGAGCTTTTGAAAGTTTATGGGGTGGTGGTGGGTCAGAAGGATGCAAACTTGTTCAGTGTCCCAAGGATACACCTTACAAGGGAAGGGATGGGAAGGGAAAGGGAAAGGGAAAGGGGAAGGGGAAGGGGAAGGGGAAGGGAAGGGGAAGGGAAGGGGAAGGGAAGGGGAAGGGAAGGGGAAGGGAAGGAAGGGGAAGGGAAGGGGAAGGGAAGGGGAAGGGAAGGGGAAGGGAAGGGGAAGGGAAGGGAGGGGAAGGGGAAGGGAAGGGGAAGGGAAGGGGAAGGGAAGGGGAAGGGAAGGGGAAGGGAAGGGGAAGGGAAGGGAAGGGGAAGGGAAGGGGAAGGGAAGGGGAAGGGAAGGGGAGGGGAGGGAAGGGGAAGGGAAGGGGAAGGGAAGGGGAAGGGAAGGAGAAGGGAAGGGGAAGGGAAGGGGAAGGGGAAAGGAAGGGGAAGGGGAAGGGAAGGGGAAGGGAAGGGGAAGGGAAGGGGAGGGGAAGGGGAAGGGAAGGGGAAGGGAAGGGGAAGGGAAGGGGAAGGGAAGGGGAAGGGAAGGGGAAGGGAAGGGGAAGGGAAGGGGAAGGGAAGGGGAAGGGAAGGGGAAGGGAAGGGAAGGGAAGGTCGGGTCTGGTTTTTTTGTTTTGTTTTTTTTTTGGTTGCTTTTTTTCCCCTTTCTTCTCAGTTGGGACCTATAGGTGCCTGCAAGGATGAAGGAAAGAAACCAGAGTATGAGAAGTGCCGGGGAGAAGAGATCCTGGCACTGGGTGCCAAGTGGCCAGGAATGTTCGATGTCCTAGAACAAGGACAGTCCTGCGTAACTAAAGAATTGTCCCATGTCCTTCTTGGCCATTTGGACAGATTTTTAATTTTGCTTCTAATGGCCTGGGTGTGCCTTTTCCTCAAAGAAGCTAGCCATCTTCAAAAAGTCTCCTCCAGGAAGGGCATTCCTCACAGGACAGTTCCTACATTCTAGAAAACCATAAACTACATAATACTATCCCTACTGTAATTGCCCGGGAATTAACAAATTTCTTTCTATGTCTACCATTAAAATTCCTAGATATTTTTGTTTAAATTAGAAATTACCCAACTCATACTTTATAATATGTATATTAATATTCTTTTTCAATAGAAATGCTAGGCCTCAGTATTTCAAAATTACTGTGGAAAAAAGTCTTACTATCTAATTCCGCACTGATTCTGTTGGGGTAAAAGGTTTTATTTTTTCTCACTAAGAGAAACCAAAGAAATCAAAAAAATAAAACCTTTCTCACCAGGAGAAACTAAAGAATAAGGCTCTGTGTACATGCCCGCTGTGGTCTGAGTGTTTGCCTCCCCCCTAAAATTCATGTTGAAATCCTAACCCCCAGGGAATGGTATGAGTAGGTGGGAGCTTTGAGAGGTGCTTAGGTTAGGAGGGTGGAACCCCCATAAATGGCATTGGTACCTTATGGAAAAAAAAAAAAAAACAAAAACAAAAACACAGAACTCCCTAGCCCCTTCTGCCATGAGAAGCCTCTGACCCAGAAGAGGGCCCTCATACAGCCCCTACAGGCACCCTGAAATTGGACTTCCAGCCTCTAGACTATGAAGAATAAATTTTTGTTTATAAGCCACCCTGTCTGCGGTATTTTGTTACAGCAGCCCAAACAGACAAAGACAATGCCAAATATATGGTCAGTGCTTAATTGGTACTTCTCACATTAGGACTTCTCATCGACAAGACTACATTTAGTTCATCTCAACTCCAACATACACACCTATGCACACACAAACATGTAACAGACTTACCTCTCATCTGCTAGCTCTCTATGTTCATATTCTCCTCTAGGTGCAAGGTCACTAACTGAGTAATATAATCCAGGTTCATAGGATAACAGACAGACAGTGAGGAGTGTGAAGTCTCGATCCTCCCCACCAGTAGGCCATACCTTGACCCAGAACACTAACTGATGGGAATATGGAAGGAAAGCAGGACACACAGCTTGGGGCAAGTAGGTCTATTAGCCAAATTAGAGGAAATATGCAGTTCCCATCCTGTGTATTACACAGGTACCTGTATACATCACAGTCTTGTCTAGGTGTGTGGCCTATAAATTTAGGTTACATTTATGGGGAAAACTTCATTTTGGCTGAGTTCACAGAGCATTTAGCAGAACACAGATACTATACCAAAAAAAAAAAAAAAACCAGGTATGAAATGAGCCCAGTCAAGTAGTTATTTTTTTTTAAGATTTTACTTATTTATTCATGAGAGACAGAGAGAGAGAGAGAGCACAAGCAGGGGGAGCGGCAGGCAGAGGGAGAAGGAGAAGCATGCTTCCCACTGAGCAGGGAGCATGATGTGGGACTCGATCCCAGGACCCCAGGATCATGACCTGAGCCGAAGGCAGATGCTTAACCAACTGAGCCACCCAGGCACCCTCCAGTCAAGAAGTTATGATTGGCAGTATGACTGACACCAATTCCAGACTACACTCATTGTCCACATCAGTCATGAGCTCACACCCTGGTACACTCTCCTGATTCCACTTCCTCTAACTCTATCAGTTGTTGAAGAACCACTGTAGTTCTTCCCACTTTTCTCCATCTCTAAGATGCTGCTCTGAACAGAAGATATCTTTCCCTATTTTTGAAATCAACTAGCCATAGATGAGGCCTTTAGAATGCTTTCTTTCTGGCCTGCCCATATTACCTGATCCATCTCTCCTGTGATCTGAGCCCCATTAATTCCAGATAGCTAAAGGACTTGGTACCCACAGTAGTTCCCTCTTCACTGATGTGTCCAAATTCTATTTCTATGTCCCCCTCCCTTCTGTCCTATGGTCAGCACTAGTATTCTTTTTTTTTTTTTAAGATTTTATTTATTTATTTGACAGAGAGAGACACAGTGAGAGAGGGAACACAAGCAGGGGGAGTGGGAGAGGGAGAAGCAGGCTTCCCGCAGAGCAGGGAGCCCGATGCAGGGCTCGATCCCAGGACCCTGGGACCATGACCTGAGCCGAAGGCAGACGCTTAACGACTGAGCCACCCAGGCACCCCAGCACTAATATTCTAATGTGAATAAGTCAGGGTCCTTGCCCTAGGGAACTCCTAGTTTACTGGAGAAAGCACACAATGAAACAGCTAATACCATGTCATACCATGTAATGTTACCATGTAACATTAGAGTAAAGAGAAGTATGGGGTGCTGGCAGAACACATGGGAAAGGCATTAATCCTGACAGGAATGAGTAGGGTAAGCTTGTTCTTACAAGTTGACAAAGACTTATTAAATGTTTTTAAATCTAAACTTCCTCTCTGTCTATATGATGGATTAAATAACCCGAGGACTCTATTGTTTAAAATATTAGCTAGACTATTTTTAACAATTAATTCAAATGTGTAGTTGAACTCTCAGTAATGGAGCCTTCCACAGATCCTTTAAGACCCATCAAAAAATCATTGTGATCACCTACTGAGAATATTTACCCTGAAAAGATTTGCTGGTCTCAGACAAGATGACTGGATCCTAATGGCCACTGAGAGCAAGAGATGAAGTTACGGATCCACATGTAGTTGAGTATTGGAACTGAAACTCCTGCATCAGACGTAAAGCAAAGGGCTACACCCTTAGTCAAATAGAATATTATGACATAGCAAAAGGAAAAGAGAAGGAACTTTTCTGTTTCAGTCCAAGCCTTTGCTAAGGAGGGGAAATGATGTTCTTTGGACATCTTCAACTACAAAGTTTACATACAAGATAGTCCCATTTATGGTTATGCTCAGGGTTAACTCTAAATTATAGGACTCCCACAGTTGAAGTGTCATTAGTCATAGGCTTACAATGCAAAATCTTGAGACAGTTGACTAAAGCTACTGATCATGAGAAAGACAATAAAACAGCAAAATTAGACCCTCAGAAATTCAAGTAATAGACTAACCAAACATTCTGCATGTAAATATGTTTAAATAAAGATGCTAAAAAATAACTTATGAGCAGAATATGATTTGTTCCTGGCTGACTTAAGGACCAGGCTGCTTTGACTAAGACCCAAATAGAACTTCAGAAACTAACAGGTTGTTGGGCGCCTGGGTGGCTCAGTCATTAAGAGTCTACCTTCGGCTCAGGTCGTGATCCCGGGATCCTGGGATCGAGCCCCGCATCGGGCTCCCTGCTCGGCGGGAAGCCTGCTTCTCCCTCTCCCACTTCCCCTGCTTGTGTTCCCTCTCTCGCTGTTGTCTCTGTCAAATAAATAAATAAAATCTTAAAAAAAAAAAAAAAAGTAACAGGTTGAGTGTTTGTAAATGCACCGGACAGGTTAAGTAGCAAAGAAAGGAAAGTCAGGAAATAATCAGTGAGCTGGAATTTTGAGCTTAAGAAATTACCCAGAATAGGGCGCCTGGGTGGCTCAGTCGTTAAGCATCTGCCTTCGGCTCAGGTCATGATCCCGGGGTCCTGGGATCAAGTTCCACATCGGGCTCCCTGCTCGGCGGGAAGCCTGCTTCTCCCTCTCCTGCTCCCCCTGCTTGTGTTCCTGCTCTCGCTGTCTCTCTCTCTCTCTCTGTCAAATAAATAAATAAAATCTTTAAAAAAAGAAAAAAATTACCCAGAACACAGCACAGAGTCAGAAAAGGTGAAAAATATGAAAGATGTTAAGAAACATGAAATCTGGAATGATAAAGTCCAGTATACATTTTATAGAAGTTCCACACTAAGAAAAAAACAACAGAGGATAAATAATATAAAGGCTTTTGGAGAATTTCCATCAGTTGATAAAATCTCAGATTCTGAAAATATATGAAGTCCCAAGAATTCTACATCTAGATAGATCAAAGTATAGAAGATCTTAAAAAGGTATTTTACCAAATCACATCTATTGTGTGGTTTCATCTTAATAATGAAAACCATGTATTTTATATGATGACTGAGAAAAATGCAGAGTATAGAGAACTGTTCATATTGGTTATAATGTAGAACTGCAAGGAGTGATAAAAAAAAGGTCTTCAAGTTTTTAAAAATACTCCTCTGACCTATAATAAAATGTATAAATAAGACACGTGGTCATTTTTTTAAATGTTTACGGTTTTAAATTCTAAGTTGTATTTAATTTGAACTTAAATTTAACAGTTTAAGTTTTATGTTTTAAATTTTTTAAATCTGAAAAACAAATTCAACCACAAAAGGAAAATCACTAGCACACCTTGGCTCTACACTTTTAAAGCTGTTTGCTTCAAGGTCTCAGTTTACTTATCAGTAAAACATGGGATGGTAGTTTCTACTTTGCAGAACTGTGTGGAAGATCAGATCAGCTACGAGAGGTGAATCTCCCCATGTTGATACTTGGAATTCCTTATTTTAAAGCAAAATGTGCCTCCCCCAATTTTCATACATTTGTCCTACAACTGATTTCTGAAACTCTACAGAACTAGGGTCAACCCCTTTACCTCACAACCTCTGAAGACTACCTATCAACACTTCTCCACTCCTGTAGGTCTTCTCTAGGAGGAGAACTGCTCCCTCCATGACTTCCCTCACATCACTGTTTCAAGCAATTCTCAATATATGAGGCCCTAACTAGTCTGCCCTTACTATATTACTAGTTGTGTTAAAGATAGTACCACCACTTGGGCTTAAAATCCTAGACCATTTCTGATTTCTCTTCCATCCTCATTCCCCACACTCCTTCATTCACCAAATAGTCACTATTGGCACTCTGTCTCCCTCCCATCTCTTCTTTGTTCTCATTATAATCTAGCAAGCCTTTCCTTTCACCTCTCCCTGCCAGAATATTCCAAAATAGTCTGCTATGTGGTCAGCAGCATAATGTCCTTCCTACTTCCAACTCATTTTGGATATTGATGCCAGGTTAAATAGTCAAAATTATTTCCATCATTTTACTTCCCTGGTAAAGAACAAACCTTACCCTCTGGTGCCTATCAGATGAAGTACAAGCTCCGCAATGGGCATCCAGAACCTTCCACAATATTGTTCATACTCATACAACCCATCAATCACCACTTCAACACACAAATCTCACTTGGACCCAGATTGGCTGCCCCATGGAGCCACAGACACCCAGGCTCTACGAAGATGGCCCTCCCCAAACCTTTTACCTCCATGAATCCCTCCCAAATATTCTAACACTGTTAACATGGGACATTAGAGTTTGAATCTTGGCTCAAACACCTACTAGCTCTGTGACCTTGAGCTACCTACCTGTCTCACAATACCTATCGTAGGATCAAATGGAGTCCAGTAGGGAAAATACTTAGAAGAGTACTGATGTCCAGTATCAAATTCCAGGACCTTCCCTCCTGCCACGTCCCAAACGACCTCCCCTAGATCTTTTATTTATTCTATGATCTAACAATTATATCTTGGTACTTTTTGCTCAATGTTTCATGGGTTTATCTTATCTCCCAGCTAAACCTTTTCCCCTGCATCCTTTGCTGTGCTCTGTGTACATCAAAATATAACTAGGAGACTAAACCCAGTCATTATATTTGACTAGGACTGGAGGGCAAAAGTGTTTTTGTAAATACTGCTTATTCATTAAACAGTATCTGACCATCTGCTGGGCACGAGGATATTATGTGCTGAGGATATATAATTGAACAAGAAACAAAAACCCTAGCCCTTCTGAAGCTTACACTACAGTTTATAGACAACATAGCAAAGTATATTTTATGGTACACTTCAAAATGATATGTATTATTTTTAAAAATGGAGCCAAGGAAGAGAACAGAGTGGAGGGGTGGATAGTGGGGCACCATTTTCAATGTAGTGGTCAGGGCAGGCATAGCTGCGAAGATGATATTTGAGAGAGCAGGGCAGACAGCTGGGCTGAGTCTCAGACAACAGCAGCACAGAGGGAGAAATCTGGAAGCAAAGCATGAACACATGCATTGTGAGTGACACCCAGGAGTCAGTGTGAGGGAAAAGGAGAGTAAAGTATGAGGACAGGGGAAAAACAAAAATCCTGGTCACATAAGGCCTTGTAGGTCATCCCGTGGACCTTCGCTTCTGTGAGTGCGAAGAAGATCCACTTGAAGGTTCTGAGTTGAGGAGTGACATGACAGGACACACACACTAAACAGTATCAGTTAATTACTATGCCACAGGTGGGCTGAGAAGAGCCAAGGGCAGAGCAGGGGGCTGGTTTGCAGGCCCTCGCAATAATATAGCAAGAGATGATGGCCGAGACCAGGGGGTGACAAGGGGGGCTGTGAGCACTAACTGAGTTCTGGACATGTTCTCAAGGTAGAACCGATAGGATTTCCTAGCAAATCAGAATTGGGATGTGAGAGAAAGAGGAGGTCTCCCAAACCAGCAGGCTGAGCTCAGGGTGGTACTGCCGTTAACAGAGATGGATGGCGGTGCAGGTGGCGCGGGTGCAGGGAGGAACCCAGGAACCCCGTTTGGCACACATTAAGTGGAAAATGGCCGCACGGGCAGACCTGTCATGCAGGCGCTGAGATACCCAAGCCTGCAGTTTCTTCTGCCCACCAAGTCCTTTCCTGAGTCACTCCTATGAAAGCACTAGCGGGAAGACGAAAGCAGTTAAAAGAATTAGGAACAGAGGCCATGCCCCTGTCCTTGTGGATTTGGCAGTCGGAGAAGGAAACACAGCAGCTGTTCCTGCTTCTGGCACAGCCGAAGCTGGAACAGCAAATGCCATCCTACCCCAAAACACTTGGAAGGTATCCAAGCAACAAGGTGGGTTACATCCAAAAAATGGTTTTAGATGCAAAACCATGCCATCATGTGGACCAACCAGGTTCCGGCTCCATGCAGGGCGAAAGCAAACCGCCTCTAACTCTTCCCTCTTACAGTTCTGTTCTCCAGGTAGAATTTGGTTTACAAAGCTATCTACCTTGGAGGCGCGCCTGGGTGGCTCAGTCGGTTAAGCATCTGCCTTCGGTCAGGTCATGATCCTGGGGTTCTCGGATTGAGTCCCGCATCGGGCTCCCTGCTCAGCAGGGAGCTTACTTCTCCCTCTCCCTCTGCTGCTCCCCCTGCTTGTGCTCTCTCCCTCTCCCTCTCTCTCAAATAAATAAATAAAATCTTTTAAAAAAAAAAGCTATTTACCTTGGAGATGTTTATTTTCCAAAGAAACAGGAGTTTGGGTTTTGTAACAGTCAAGGAAGAGGACCAGACTAAAAACAGGGCAGCCCGGGGTTGGCCCTGGCTGCCGCCCCAGGCCCCGCCCCGCCTCTGCCTCAGGACTGGGTTTCTCCATGTGTAAATACTGCCACAGCAAAAAAATATTTTCCACTGCCTACACACAGGGCTTTAGGGAGGATTCATGAATTAGTGTGTATAAAACACTATGAGCTATTCAGATAAAGCGACAATGAAACTCCCCTTGTAAGTTTCTGAGGTCCAGACAGAGTGATCTCTTTTCCCCACAAACTCCACAGAAAATCAGACAACCATCTGAAGTTACCCTGTACCTGACTGAAGAGACAAAATGAAGTCATGTGTGAAACCTCTTTGTGAAATACATTTCCAGTATAAGGATTTCTAGAAACAATCTCTCGAAATAAAAATACAGGTTAAAAATCACTTAAAAACCAACAGAAAGAGGTAGCTCTAGGTAAGGCTCCACACAGGAGTTAAATGTGTTGACCTGGGAGCCAGAGTGAAGGCAAACTCCTAGCTGTTGGACAAGCTAGCATCTTAATTCCACTCCAGGAGAAAATATGAACTGCCGCCTAAGGGCCACGGAATTAACAGCATAGTAAGAGCCATCCATGAAAAGAGCTTTGTTGAAGGCGTTTTCCCGTGTTTTCTAAAAGCTGTCCAACTCCACTCAAACGATCACAATTAACACTGACATGAATAGGCCACTGTAGGGATTCTGCTCATAATCCAAAGAGATGGCTTTCCCTGCCCACTGTGATTTTACATCAGTATTCAATCAACCCTTCAGGGTCTTGTTCCTGGCTCAAAAACGTGCCGAAGACCAGAGAAATGCACAGTCTGGAGGTGAAGTCTTTCCTTAACAAAGCAAGGATGTGCTTGGATTACTGTGAGCATCATGGTTTAGCACACCTCAACTCTTCACTTCAGAAACAGAGAAGCGAGGGGTAGCTAGAAAGGGATCGAACACAGAAAGGGGGCAAACAGTCTACCTGCTAAAAATGAAACCACAGTTAAAATGAAATCTAAACCAAAGATTCTGGTGAGCTCATTCTGACAGTGTTTCCCGAGTAGGCTGGCATGTTCACCAAGCTGTGGACACCAGAGGCAAGGGAAGTCTGACGACTCACTCAAGGTCAGTGAGTTCTAATCCCTCGTCTACTGATGACTCATGGTAAATTCCAGATTTCCAGTTCTGTGTTTACTGTACACTGGCACTAATCTCCCAACTGGTCTCTCTCCCTTCAGCTCCAGCTCCCTCCAGTCCTCGTGGCCTAGGACCAAAACATTCAACTTCAAATACTGCTCTGGGTGTCCAGCCCCTTAGCCTACCTCAAACCACTCAGGGGCTCCCCACTGCCTGGGGAGAAAAGGTACCACTTTTGTACCTGCCTTTGAAGGCCACCATGAGCTAGAACCCCTCCCAGTGCTTCATACAACGCTTCCTTCCTTTCTTCTCTAGAGCAGACATTTATAGGGTTCTGACTGTCTAGCACCCTTCCCTTGTTAGCATCTGGCTCTCCCCTCTGAGGAACCCCCATCGTGTACAGCTTTGATAGGAAGTAGGATCTCATCGTCCTTACAGAAGCCAATGGGAATTCACTCTCTCTCTCTGCCCAGTGCAGCCAGGGGTGGGTACATGGATAGGGTGCTTAAGCAGGGGTCTACTCATCGCTCGGCATCAGGGAAATCCAAATCAAAACCTCAATGAGACACCACCTCACACCAGTCAGAATGGCTAAAATTAACAAGTCAGGAAACGACAGATGTTGGCGGGGATGCGGCGAAAGGGGAACGCTCCTACACTGTTGGTGGGAATGCAAGCTGGTGCAGCCACTCTGGAAAACAGTATGGAGGTTCCTCAAACAGTTGAAAATAGAGCTACCATACAATCCAGCAACTGCACTACTGGGTATTTACCACAAAGATACAAATGTAGGGATCCAAAGGGGCACGTGCACCCCAATGTTTATAGCAGCAATGTCCACAATAGCCAAACTATGGAAAGAGCCAAGATGTCCATCGACAGATGAATAAAGAAGATGTGGTGTGTGTGTGTATACACACACACACACACACACACACACACACACACACACACACACACACAATAGAATATTATGCAGCCATCAAAAGGAATGAAATCTTGCCATTTGCAAAGACATGGATGGGACTGGAGGGTATTATGCCGAGAGAAATAAGTCAATTAGAGAAAGACATGTATCATATGACCTCACTGATATGAGGAATTCTTAATCTCAGGAAACAAACTGAGGGTTGCTGGAGTAGTGGGGGGGTGGGAGGGATGGGGTGACCGGGTGATAGACATTGGGGAGGGTATGTGCAATGGTGAGCCCTGTGAATTGTGCAAGACTGTTGAATCACAGACCTGTACCTCTGAAACAAATAATATGTTATATGTTAAAAAAAGAAGATAGTAGGAAGGGAAAAATGAAGGGGGCAAAATCAGAGGGGGAGACGAACCATGGGAGACTATGGACTCTGAGAAACAAACCAAGGGTTCTAGAGGGGAGGGGGTGGGGGGATGGGCTAGCCTGGTGATGGGTATTAAAGAGTGTACGTACTGAAAAGAGCACTGGGTGTTATACACAAACAATGAATCATGGAACACTACATCAAAAACTAATGATGTGATGTATGGTGATTAACATAACATAGTAAAATAAAATAAAATAAATAGAAAAAAAAAGCAGGGGTCTACTCTTCAATAAGACATGACATGAGGGCAATTGGGATATTTATGCACCAAATTGTTTGTTGTTGGCATCCAAGAACTAAGGCTGAGGTAGTCCCCGGCTTCTTTACTACAGCTTCCCTTTACAAACAGGCCATTCTCCCCAGGATGGCTAATTCAGTGTCCCCCTCTCAATACCATGTGTATACTTGCAACCCTATGCCCTGTTCCCAGGAAATACAGGACAGAAGTTCCCGAACAGGGCTAAGCACAAGGCAGGAACAACAAACTTGGTCCAGGAGCTGGGCATGCTGCGTCATAAAGGATGAATACAAGTTAAGCAGACTGAAGGGAGAGCGGAGGGAGCTGGGGAGAAGGGGTGCGTTCTAGCACAGGCACCGAGGACACGGAACATTGCAAACTATGTGTGAGGATTGGAAGTCCTTCTACAGAGCTGTGCACAAGATACTAGGACCAGAGCTGCAACTAGAGACATAAGCCACACTTCGCATACTGTGCCAACAATTTTAGTCTCCATCCTAAAGGTTAAGGGGTGAATTCAAAGTACAAGTACAAAGCCCAAAAGAGATCATAGTTCCATTTTTTTTCCTAATTAGCTCTTTGAATCTCCTAAAGTTTACTCTTAATATACACACTTTCCTCCATAAAATACAATGTAATATTAAGCCAAGAGACCTGCTTTAGCTAGATTCATTCCAAAAATGATTTCATTTTTTATATATATATAGCACCCGGGAAAAAAAATCAACCCATCAAATTCCTGAGCAAAGCAGTAAAGAGAAGTAGGTGCAATTTGTGCAAGGTAGTAAAAAGAATCAAGTCAGGAAAAAGGCACGCACCCCTGGATTAGGGCTCCCATTCTACCTCTCAGTACACGTGTGACTTTGGGCAAGTTATTTAACCTTGTTGAGACTCATTTGTTTATCTGTAAAATGTAGTTAGGACGCCAACAGCTGTAAGAGTGTTAGGGTGAGGAAATCAACCTTACATGAAGCACTGGGTACACATGAGTTACACTCTGATGCTATCCTTTTCTTTCCAAGAAACTTTTCCCCCAACAATGCCCTAAGTTACAACCTGTCCACTATACCCTGATCCGTCACTGGAAACCAAAGAGCCAAGAATAAGGAGATTTGGGTTCCTACATCTGCCATTTTTTTTAACTGTGTGAGTGAAAGTTCAACCACTTGGGAACTCCATTTCCCTATGCGTAAAATGGGGAATGTAGGGGCACGTGGCTGGCTTAGTCAGTAGAGCAGGCCTCTTGATCTCACGGTTGTGAGCTTAAGCCCAACGTTGGGTGTAGAGCTTACTTTAAAAAAAAAAAAATGAATATAATTGCTGCCCATTCCGGGACATGTAAGGATTAAATGAGATTCGTGGAAACTTCAGAACACCAGGTATGTAAAATATTGCAAAGTATTTGCATACTTATAAGTGACCTTCTCAAAGTTATTTCTGACACCACCTTTGAATTTCCAGTTCAACCACTTTCCTCATGTCACTCATGAACCTACAAAGACTCTTTATTGCTTATTATGCCTCTAATTCTGTTTGTCTTCCAACCTTTCTTAATATAGCCCTACCCTACCTATCTAATGCTATTTCCTTCTGCTCCCCCAGATTATCCCACAGTATCTCTCTCATGATCCACAGTGATACCCATTCCTGCGGTTTTGTTCATACAGGTTCTCCTGCCTCAACACCCACCCCTTATGCCCTCCATCTACCCAAGTGGGTGATTTTCTGAAGCCCATCATGCCTTGACTGCTCCATTATACCTGATTACTCCACAAGTAAGAATTCGTTCCTAGCTCTGAACTCCTAACCAGAATCTTCGACTTATTATTTTTACTACATCCTGTAATTTCTCTTTCTGCTTGTATCTCTTCTTCTTGAGGGAAAAGATGTGTTTTATACTCACCCCTAATTCCCTAAAAATTTGGAATAGTAGATGGAGCACAGAAGAAAACATGGACTGGAGGTTCTCAAACCTCTTTGCGCATCAAAACTTCTATCCTCGGCTAATTTCCAGAAACCCTTAACAAGCACCTACTTCTCGGTCAAAAGAACCAAGGTGAGCAGAGCAAGCCCCTCCATCTTACAGGCTCCAAAGACAAAGAGGGTGGCACCAGACTTGAGTACAATGGAGTATGGGAAGCTAGGACAAGCCATGGTTGTAGCACATGATTCTAACCCAGAATTCACACCATAGCTGTAACACAGAATCACCTCTTCCCTTCTAAGAACTGAACATAATAAACAGACAAAGACACACTTCACACATTATAAGATGAGTAATATATGGAAAAGAACCTAAAGGTCCCACTTCAAGAAAAGAATAGTAATAGAGAATTTTACGCAGCCAATGAAAATAATTTTGGAAGGATAATGAATAACAAAAACATTACCAATGTAAAAAGTGAAAAACAAAGGATGTTCCAAGTATATACTATGTGATTTCAATTGAGATATCATGAAACAGGGGCGACTGGGTGGCTCAGTTGGTTGAGTGTCAGCCTTCGGCTTGGGTCATGATCCCAGGGTCCTGGAATCGAGTCCCGTGTCGGCTTCTCTGCTCAACGGGAATCTGCTTCTCCCTCTCCCTGCTGCTCCCCCGGCATGTATTCTCTCCCCCTCTATCAAATAAATAAATAAAACCTTTTAAAAGACAAATAAATAAGTAATAAAAAATAAAAAGTTATCATGAAACAAGTTGTTACTGACTGCACACACTAACTACACACCACACCCTAACTGCTAACATTTTCACATAGTGATAATGACAAGGGCAGGCTGGTTGAGACCTGTAACATCCCCCATCATCTCTACCCGCTTCCTCCAAATGCTGCAACTTCAGTAAAACAATGTGTTCTGTTTCAAGACAAGACTCTGCTCTTCCAGTAGAACTGCTTTTCCCTCCATTCCTACTAAAGAGAAGAGTTTGAGTTGTCTGTTTACATGTGTTACTTATTTATTCTGCACACTAATGTAGAGAGTATCATGTTCATTTCATGGGAGACAAACAGACTGAGGTCCTTAAGGCATTGGCTAAAAAATAATAACCCAAAAGAGCCTTTTCACCTCACATACTGACCTGTGGGTATTGTCCTAAGCATATTTACCTGTGTTCCCTCAGGAAAATCAAAGTTCCTCCTAAACAGTCCAAGAACATACTCCCTCCTGCTACAATCCTAATTGTAGGATTATATAATTCTCCTTCCTCCCCTCCCAGTCAGGGAGTCATGGAGCTGCCACATTCCAACCCAAGTGAGAAACAGGGCCCATGTGAGGGCCACAGCAGGTTGTGGGTAGAGGGATTTGGAGAGTCCACCCTCAGTTGTCCATCTCCCCATCTCCCAACTGCACAGGGCCCTGGAGGACACACCAACAGTCTCCTTCCCTACCATCAGCTACTGTGTTAGCTCATCCTTCACTTTCATTCCCTGGGCAGCTGAAGAACCAGTTTCTCTGGCAGTTTCTCCATTATCCTGCTACTATTCCTCAAGCAAGTATACTTTCCCTTCCATTACTTCCCAGGGACAGTTTATTACTGGTAACAAATAGAAAAACCTAAAATGGAAACAAACAGGGGTTGGTTACAAACTAATGAAAAGCAGCACTAAAACAATGTAGCTCAATAAAATCAACTTGGAACCATCAGAACAAATTCAAGTATGCAATCCTCATTTATTTTACTAAGAGCACATGCCCCAGAAAATAATTTCATGTCTGAGAGCTCCAGTTCCCTGAATAAGAGGGCTGAACTACCTTATAGCTCCATCATTTTAAGTTTTTATTTTAATTCCAGTTAGTTAACATACAGTTCCCTATTAGTTCCAGGTGTACACTTTAGTGATTCAGCACTTCCATACACAGCCAGTGCTCATCCCAACAAGTGCGCTCCTTCATCCCCATCACCTATTTCACCCATTCCACCACCCACCTCCCCTCTGGTAACCATCAGTTCTCTATAGTTAAGAGTCTGTTCCTTGGGGGTGCCTGGGTGGCTCAGGTCATGATCCCAGGGTCCTGGGATCGAGCCCCGCATCGGGCTCCCTGCTCAGCGAGAAGCCTGCTTCTCCCTCTCACACTCCCCCTGCTTGTGTTCCCTCTCTCGCTGTGTCTCTGTCAGATAAATAAAATCTTTAAAAAAAAAAGACTCCAGGGGCACCTGGGTGGCTCAGAGCGTTTAATGCTTGCCTTCAGCTGAGGTCATGATCCCAGGGTCCTGGGATTGAGCCCCGCATCGGGCTCCCTGCTCAGCGGGGAGCCTGCTTCTCCCTCTCCCTCTGCCTCTCTCTCTCTATCTGTGTCTCAAATTAATAAAATCTTAAAAAAAAAAAAAAAGAGTCTGTTTCTTGGTTTGCCTCTTTTTTTTAACCCTCTGCTCATTTGTTTCTTAAATTTCACATATGAATAAAATCATATGGCATCTGTCCTTTTCTGGCTGACTTCACTTGGCAAAACAGTCTCTAGCTCCATCTATGTCCTTGCAAATGGTAATATTTCATTCTTTTTATGGCTGAGTAATATTTCATTATGTATTTTATATATATATACATATATATATATATGTATATATATATATATATATATATATATAAACTCTCACATCTTTATTTAAATTCAATTTATATTATTAGTTTCAGGGGTAGAATCCAGTGATTCGTCAGTTGCATATAACACCCAGTGCTCATTACATCAAGTGCCCTCTTTAATGCACATCACCCAGTTACTCCATCCACCCACCCACCTTCCCTCCAGCAACCCTCAGTTTGTTTCCTAGTGTTAAGATTCTCTTATGGTTTGCCTCCCTCTGTTTTCATCTTATTTTATCTTCCTTTCCCCTATGTTCATCTCTTTTGATTCTTAAATTCCAGATATGAGTGAAATCATATGGTATTTGTTTCTCTATTTCACTTAGCATAATAACCTCCAGTTCCATCCACATCATTGCAAATGGCAAGATTTCATTCTTTCTGATGGCTGAGTAGTATTCCATTGTGTGTGTGTGTGTGTGTGTATGTATATATATATATATATATATATATATATATATATATATATATATATATATACCACATCTTCTTTATCCATTCATCTGTCGATGGACATATGGGCTCTTTTCATACTTTGGCTGTTGTGGACATTGCTGCTATCAACATTGGGTTGCATGTGCCCCTTCGGATCATTATGTTTGTATCCTTGGATAAATACCTAGTAGTGCAATTGTTGAGTTGTGAAGTAGTTCTATTTTTAACTTCTTGAGGAACCGACATACTGTTTTCCAGAAATACCACATCTTCTTTATCCAGGCATCAATTGATGGACACTTGGGCTGTTTCCATAATTAGGCTATTGTAGACAACGCTGCTACAAACATCGGAGAGCATGTATCCCTTTGAATTAGTATTTTGGTATTCCTTGGGTAAATTCCAAGTAGTATGATTGCTGGATTGTAGTATAGATCTATTCTTAACTTTCTGAGGAAACTCCATACTGTTTTCCTGAGGGGCTGTACCAGTTTGCATTCCCACCAACAGTGCAAGAGGGTTCCCCTTTTTCCACATCCTTGCCAATTCTTGTTGTTTCTTGTGTTGTTGATTTTAAGCATTCTGATGGTCATGAGGTGATATCTCATTGTAGTTTTGATTTCCACTTCCCTGATAAATGATGTTGACCATCTTTTCATGTGTCTGTTGGCCATGTGAATATCTTCTTTGGAGAAATGTCTGTTCATGTCTCCTGTTCATTTTTTAATTGGATCATTTGTTTTTTGGGTGTTGAGTTTTACAAGGTCCTTATATATTTTGGATACGTAACTTTACCAGATATGTCATTTACAAATATCTTCCCCATTCCATAGGTTGCCTTTTAGTTTTTTTGATTGTTTCCATCACTGTATAGAAGCCTTTTATTTTTACATAGTCCCCATGTTTACTTCTTCTACTGTTTCCCTTGCCTAAGGAGACATATTCAGAAAGAAGTCAGTATGGTTGATGTCAAAGAGGTTACTGCCTGTGCTCTCTTCTAGGATCTTTATGGTTTCTGGTTACACATTTAGGTATTTAACCCATTTTGATTTTATTTTATGTACATTCTAAGAAAGTGGTCCAGTTTTCCCAATATCATTTATTGAAGATACAGTCTTTTTCCCATCAGATATTCTTTCCTGCTTTGTCAAAGATTAATTGACCCTACAGATGTAGCTTCATTTCTGGGCTTTCTACTCTGTTCTATTGACCTATGTGTCTATTTTTGTGCCAGTACCATACCATTTTGATTACTACAGCTTTGTATATAACTCGAAATCCAGAATTGTGATGCTTCCAGCTTTCTCTTTTTCAGTGTTGTTTTGGCTATTTTGGGTCTTTTGTGGTTCCATACAAATTTTAGAATTGTTTATTCTAGCTCTGTGAAAAATGCTGTTGGTATTTTGATAGGGACTGAATTCCATCTGTAGATTGCTTTGGGTAGTATAAACATTTTAATATTTGTTCTTCAAATCCCTGAGCTTGGAATGTCTTTCCATTTTTTTTTGTGTGTATGTCTGCTTCAAATTCTTTCATCAATGTTTATAGTTTCAGAGTACAGATCTTTAGTTAGGTTTATTCCTAAATATCTTATGGTTTTGGGTGCAATTGTAAATGGGATCAATTCCTTGATTTCTCTTTCTGCTGCTTCATTATTGGTGTATAGAAATGCAACAGATTTCTGCACATTGAATTTGTAACCTGCATCTTTATTGGATTATCAGTTCTAGTTTTTTGGTGGAGTCTTTCAGGTTTCCTACATAGAGTATCGTATCATCTCTAAATAATCAAAGTTTTACTTCTCCCTTGCTGATTTGGACACCATTTATTTCTTTTTCTTGTCTGACTGCTATGGTTAGGATTTCCAGTACTTGTGAATGAAAGTGGTAAGAGTGTGCATCCCAGTCTTGTTCCTGACCATAGAGGAAAAGCTCTGTTTTTCCCCATTATGATAATATTAGCTGTGGATTTTCATTTATGGCCTTTATTATGTTGAGGTATGTTCCCTCTAAACCTACTTCGTTGAGGGTATTTATCATGAGTGGATGTTGTGCTTTGATGAAGGCTTCTTCTGCATCTACTGAAATGATCACATGGTTTTTATCCTTTCTCTTGTTAATCTGATGTATCATGTTGATTGGTTTGTGGATACTGAACCACCCTTGCAACCCAGAAATAAATCACACTTGACTGTGGTGAATGATTTTTTTTAATGTATTGTACAACTCCATCTTAAAGAGGGTCACAATGAAAGTCCTCCCAGTACATAGAATCTGAGTCTGATATTTCTGACTCCTCCTTGCTCTACCAGCAGTAAGTCATCCTTGTTGTATAAAGCCTCATGTAAATTGAAGATCCTACCTCTTCAATTATCTTTCTTTTAGATCAGATACTCCTGGATCCCTCTCCCACCCTATTCCTCTGCCCATCCTCACCATGACCAAAAATGTATGTCTCAAATAGGGTATAAAGGTCATATAAGTTATATTTAGAAGGCAGGACCATATAATGGTTAAAAACCTAAGATTTAGGGTGCCTGGGTGGCTCAGTTGTTTAAGCGACTGCCTTCTGCTCAGGTCATGATCCTGGAGTCCCGGGATCGAGTCCTGCATCAGGCTCCCTGCTCGGCAGGAAGTCTGCTTCTCCCTCTGATCCTCCCCACTCTCATGCTCGCTCTCTTTTTCTCAAATAAAATCTTTAAAAAACAAAAACAAAAACCTAAGATTTAGATTCAGACATGGGTGTAAATCTAGTTTAGCAACTCATTAGCTTCTGACTCCAGCCAAGTTGCTTAGCCTAAGCCTCGGTTTCTTCACCTAAAAAATGGGCATCAAAATAATGCCTATGTCATAAGATCATTCTAAGAAAAAATGAGTAACACACATGAAGCCCTTAGCATGTGCCTGGCATGCACATGCACTATAATACCATGATCATAGTAGTGGTGGCTATTATTACTGCTATAAATATTACTCTGAATCAAACCACAGCCTGATGGAAATGAGAGACTCCAGCAAGAGATGACTAACCTAGGAAATTCATCCCAAGAGTCATTCCTACAGTGGGGAGGAAAAGCTTCTGTCTTGGGGGTGGGAGGAGGTGTGGAGTGATGACAGAGCAAGGGGCAAAGAGAGAGAGGTATTGATTAAAAGTGAGAGGAGACACAGCCCTGTGCATTTACCCTTCCTGCCACTTCCCCCCATTCTCCAGGGAGAAGGGCCACAAATCTCAAGGGCCAGTCCAAAAAAGGCATTTCTGCAGTAACCTACGAGGGATGCAAGACTGGCTTGTGCAAGACAGGAACAGCCTGTAACATCTACAATTTAACTTGTTTAGGGAACATTCAGTTCTGTATTTCATTTAATGAGAAGCTACATTCATGTTCCACTTAATTCTAACAATCATTGATAAGCTGTGCTGAATTGCTGACTTCTGGGAATACTGTGCTTCATGTGTACCAGCAACAGATGTGTAATATTGCCTGGAAATGGCCTATCTCCCCAAGGACTGAACAGGAATTCTCAATGCACGAGGTTCGATGCAAGCATCTCCATCCTGTTCTTCACCAGTACAGAGGCACCCTCGACAGAAGATTCACTATTTCATAGAAAATATGAGTTTTCTGCATGCTGCACCTATTTTCTAAGATGTTATTTGTGGAATCAGAGAACCTGACATTATATCAGAATGTGGATGTCCACACAAATCACCTCTGACTTTGATTTCACAATAAAATCAAAATATATTCATCCCCCTGAGGACAATCTAACTTTTGACACACAAGGAAGTGTTACCCTGTCAATGAATACATTTATAAGCATCTGCCTAAGAATAATGAAAACAGTTGAGCAATTAAATGAAATCCCCACTCAATCACTTTATTCACTTAACATTTATTGAATAATCAATATGTGCCTGGGCACCTGGGTGGCTCAGTCGCTTAAGCATCTGACTTCAGCTCAGGTCATGATCCTGGGGTCCTGGGATCAAGCCCTGCTTCAGGTCCCCACTGAGCAAGGACTCTGCTTCTCCCTCTCTCTCCCCACCCCCTGCCCCTCTCCCTCTTCCCCTCTCCCTGATCATCCTGTCTCTGTCTCTCTTTCTCAATGAATAAAATCTTAAAAAAAGAAAATATGCCAAAGACACCATCACCTCTTAAAAATACTCAATGGGAGGGGCGCCTAGGTGGGTCAGTCGTTAAGTGTCTGCCTTCGGCTCAGGTCATGATCCCAGGGTCCTGGGATCGAGCCCCACATCGGGCTCCCTGCTCCGTGGGAAGCCTGCTTCTCCCTCTCCCAACTCCCCCTGCTTGTGTTCCCTCTCTCGCTGTGTCTCTCTCTGTCAAATAAATAAATAAAATCTTCAAAAAAAATACTCAATGGGAATGACAGAATAAAACATATAAGTATATAGACAATGTGTCACAGACAATGCCTTGTAGTAATATCAAATTGGGATGGAAGGCAGACCCTGGTTAACAAGAAATAGAACCAATTACCAGTTGACCCCAGATACCATTCTCCCCTTAATTTTCATGGTAAGAGCCTTCAACTTTAGCTGCACACATAGCCAGCGGAAGCTGTACCTTGTGACTCTGTAGCCACTATCACATGGAGCCATTGAGCATGTGAAATGTGGTCAATCCTACACACTGAAATGCTATTTTAAACACACTGGGTTAAATATGTTGGGTTAATTTCATCTGTTTCATTTTTTAATATGGTTATTACAAAACTTTATATTACATATGTGGCTCACATTTTAGAAGAAACTGCTAAGCTAAGAACTATTACCCAGCCTTCCCTGAAGTTAGGTGTGGGCATTCCATGAAGTTCAGGCTAATGAGATGTGAGCAGGAGTTAGGTATACAGTGTCAGTCAGGCTCCTCAAAGGAAGAAGTGTGGCCTCCATAACTTCTTTCCCTGTCCTTGGTGGTTGGCAACAGATGACTGGTAGCAAGCTTGCTACAGTCATGTCAGTGAAAATAATGCCCTACGGATGGTGGAGAAGCACGATGGAAGGAACATAGTTCCTGAATAACCTCGGAGTGAGCCACCCATCTGTCCAGCTTAGACTTTTACAGAAAAGAAATTCTCCTCTTATTTAAGCCTCTGTTTGAGTCTCTTTAAAGTTAACTATATTCTAGTTAAAATAGGGAGGCCTAAGAGGCTTCCTAAAGGGACTAATACCCGTAAAGACACCTTCCAGAGCAGGAGTTCACCAGGTAAAGGACAATAATATACTGGTCAGGAGGACCAGGAGCAAGAAAGGTGTTTAGGGCTGAAAAGACAACAGAGTCAAGGTAGAGGTGCAAGGGTCAGCAAGCTGTGCCTGGTGAGCTCTCAAACAAAAGCACCACCTTGGAGAGAGGTGCACTGCATGATGGAGAGGTAGCACTGAAGGGTGAAGCAGGAAAGACTGGTCAAATACTGGAAAGCCTTGAATGGTGGAGTGTGAACCAGAACTTTTTTCACGTAGGAATGGGGAGCTACTGAAGATCCTACCTAAGGAGAGAACATTCAATTCTGCTTTCAAATGGATCATTCTGGTGCCAGTGCAGAAAGCACATTTTTGGGAGACCACATCTAAGGCAGGTAATGTAGTAGCAATTCAGATAAAAATAAGATCTAAACTGCAGCAATAGCAGTGAGGAGAGGATGTGACAGCATTAAGGCTATTTAAAAAGTCAAGTCGCCCTAAGGAATAAAGAAGAGTGAACACTAAGCGCAAGACTCCAGGCTTCTGGGTTAGAGGAAGGGGCCATTTGGGGTGCAGTAGCAAAGAGACAGGCTCAGTCTCAGACACACCAAATCTGAGAGGTCAGCGTTTATGCCAATTCACATCTTTAACAGATGCCCCTTGCCTAGTTCTCAAAGATGGTACCAGAATTAAGGGATGTGGTTGATGTAGATACCCAGTGTCCACAGGGGATGATAAGTGCCAGCAGGAAGGGGGGGACAATCATAAATCACAGGAAGGAAAGACACTACTCAAACTCTCCAAACTCTTTTCAGAAAAATAAGGAAACCAAAGTACACAAGATATTTATGGGGAAATGGAAAATAAAGAAGAATTAAAGCTTTTATAAGAATTTAAAGCATAACTTTTATTCAAAATGTCTCTTAATCTCTATATTATTTGTGAGTCATAACACATCCCAAATGACTTGGAATATATTTTTTCTAATCCATTATTATGTTTTTTGAGGATCACATAAATATATTACAATTCTAAGGTTTGTTCAAAATTAAGTCAAAATGAGATTGGAATTCTTTTTTTTTTTAAGATTTTATTTATTTATTTGAGAGAGCGAGAATGAAAGAGAGAGAGCACATGAGAGGGGGGAGGGTCAGAGGGAGAAGCAGACTTCCTGCTTAGCAGGGAGCCCGATGTGGGACTCGATCCCGGGACTCCAGGATCATGACCTGAGCCGAAGGCAGTCGCCCATCCAACTGAGCCACCCAGGCGCCCGAGACTGGAATTCTTAATAATTCCCTTCTCTTGGGGCGCCTGGGTGCCTCAGTCGTTAAGTGTCTGCCTTCAGCTCAGGTCATGATCCCAGGGTCCTGGGATTGAGCCCCGCATCAGGCTCCCTGCTGGGCAGGAGGCCTGCTTCTCCCTCTCCCACTCCCCCTGCTTGTGTTCCCTCTCGCTCTCTGTCAAATAAATAAAAATCTTTTAAAAAATAATTAAAAAAAAATAAATAATTCCCTTCTCTACTGTAAACCATAGGAGTAGGTTTTCTGCAGAATTTGCATATTCCTTTTTCTCTAGGTTTTAAGCAAACAACGAGAGAAAAAATTCTGTCATTTCTTAGTTTTGACAAATGCTGGTTACTGGGAGTCCTAGCAACAAAAGTTAACTAAATACCTTTAGGAAACATGACCCGGATCAAGTCTCAGCTTCAAAATACAAAACTCTGACCCACCTTTCTACTTTCCAGAAGTGAGAAGTAACTGAAATGTTAATAGGAGCCCTCTATAAACTGTGAAAGCGTACACAAGTTCTATTTTCTTATACAGAATAAACTGCAAGATTACTAAAATCTCTTTCTTAGATAGAGCAGTAAGCTAATGGACAGACAGAAACTATCAGCAATTAACCATGATTTTCATCAAAAGCTTTCCAGGAAAAAAGATCTACACCTCTTGAGTTGGATACAGATTCCCAAGTCCCACCTGCCAGATATTCTAACTCAAGTGGTCTAAGTACACAGGAAATGAGTTCAAAAACTCCCCAGATTTTTTTATGAACATATAATGTATTATTTGTCTCAGGGCTACAGGTCTGCAATTCATCAGTCTTACACAATTCACAGCACTCACCATAGTACCTACCCTCCCCAATGTCCATCACCCAGCCACCCCACCCTCACACCCTCCTCCCCTCCAGCAACCCTCAGTTTGTTTCCTGAGATTGAGAGGCTCTTATGGTTTATCTCCCTCTCTGGTTTCATCTTGTTTCATTTTTCCCTCCCTTCCCCTATGATCCTTTGTCTTCTCAAATTCCTCATATCAGTGAGATCATATGATACTTGTCTTTCTCTGATTGACTTATTTCACTTAGCCTAATACCCTCTAGTTCTATCCACGTCGTTGCTCCCCAGATGGTTCTAATGACCAGACAGATTTGTGGTTCTACATAAACAAGAAAGCACTTCCCCAGATCACAAATCACAATCTCCTTTCCCAGAGACAGACACTGCAATTCAGATGGCTAGAATCTGTGGTTGTCAGTTCATCTCTTCATGCAGTATTAAGAACACCCAGTTTGCAGCGGACACTGACTGGGTGCTGGGAGCCCAAGGTCTAGTGGGAGACACAAAAGACAACACGTGCCAGTGTTGACAACATCAAGCGCTCTGGTGGACGAGATGCAACGATCTCTTGAGCACAAGGGAAGGGGGCAGTGGACCCAGACACTAGGACTCATTAAGAACAGAAGTTATGGGACACACGGCTGGCTCAGTTGGTAGAGCATGCAACTCTTGATCTTGGGGTTGTAAGGCTAAGCCGCACATTGGGTGTAGAGATTACTTAAAAATAAATTATTAAAAAAAAAGAACAGAAGATAGCCAGGTTTTTGCAGGGAGTGGGGGACTGAAGTGGAAAGGGAATGGTTCACAGAGGGAAAAGGGATATACAAAGGCAGAGAAGCAAGCATCAAGGTGTGTTCAAGGAGCTCTCAGGAGAGCTGACAGAATGAAAGGCCAAAGAGGAAACCAAGAGCCAGACCAAGAAGGGTCATGTAGACTGACAATCAGGAGGAGCAAGTGACAGATTCTAAGCAGAGAACAGACATGCTAAGGTTTGTATTTCAGAAAATGTGCCCTGGGAGCAGAGTGGATGGGTGGTAGCAATGGCAAGAGGAGAAAGGATGCAGATAGAGGAAGCTGTTAGAGTAATCCAGGGAAATGGTGAAGGCTGAACCATCACAGGAAACATGCAATCGGCCATACGAAGAATTCCATGTCAACTAACTCAGGGTCCACTAGGTTCCACGCTCATCCACAACCTAGATTCTCACTAACTTTACAATATTGCGTGATGGGAAGATACAAGAGCAGCATTTAGAGTGACCCTAGCCAGATCATAGTTCATGACCTAAAGCAGGTCATTTAAGAGCCCCTCTTCTATAAGACAGTTGTTTTCAGTAATAATCTTTTTTGAAAATGCATAACGTCAAGAAACAGTAGGAAAATCTTTCTTTATTGAACTACAAATATGTAACCATGCCAGTAAAAATAAAGCAAATGTAAACAAAACTTTTAAATGCCTTCCAAGGATCCAATGAAGTCAACTACTAAATTGTGCTAATGTTAACATTTTTCCTACATTCATTTTTCAGTTTCAAAACAATCTAAAAAATGGAATTTCAATTTGAAAATTATTCAAGTTCAATAGTTCAAGTATAACATGTTCACTTTTTTATTATGTTATGTTAATCACCATACATTACATCATTAGTTTTTGATGTAGTTTTCCATGATTCATTGTTTGCATATAACACCCAGTGCTCCATTCAATACGTGCCCTCTTTAATACCCATCACCAGGCTAACCCATCCCCCCACCCCCTCCCCTCTAGAACCCTTAGTTTGTTTTTCAGAGTCCAACAGGATTAAATTCCTTCACTGCTTTACATTTTACATATTCAGACCTTTTAATTCCAGTATAATTAACGCAATGTTATATTAGTTTCAGGCATGCAATATAGTGATTCAACAATTCTATACATTACTCAGTGCTCATCACAATAAGTGTACTCTTTATCCCCATCACCTATTTTACCCATTCTCCCACACCCCTCTCCCTTCTGGTAACCATCATTTTGTTCTCTATACTTAAAAGTCTCCTTTTTGTTTGACTTTTTTCTTTGTTCACTTGTTTTGTTTCTTAAATTCCACATATGCATGCAATCATATGGTATTTGCTGTTCTCCAACTGACTTATTTTATTTAATATTATACCCTCTGGGTCTATCCATGTTGTTGCAAATAGCAAGATTTCATTCTTTTTTATGGCTGAGTAATATTCCTGTGTGTGTGTGTGTGTGTGTGTGTGTATGTGTGTGTGTTTGCGCACACACGCATGGGCGCACATTTTTTTATCCACCTATCTATTGATTGACACTTAGGCTATTATAAGTAATATTGCAATAAACATTGGGGTTTGTGTATCTTTTCAAATTAGTATTTTCATACGCTTTCGGTAAATACCTAGTAGTGGAATTACTGGATAATATGGTAATTCTAGTTCTCCTTTTTTTGAGAAACCTCCCTACTGTTTTCCATGATGGCTCCACCAGTTTGCATTCCCACCAACAGTGCACGAGGGTTACCTTTTCTCCAGTCACTGCTTTACATTTTAAACAAACTCCACTTGGTCTCATAGTAGGACAGAATTCAACTATCTCAAGTTTTGTTGTCTTGGTTTTTACCATCACTGTGCTATCATTGCTTATTTCAAACCCTCTGTTTATATACACTATTAAGTAGTACTACAGATATTGGACGCACAAACTGAAACTGAAGCGAGTATGATTGATGCCGTATCTTTTCTAACCGCTCTCACAATTTGTAAAGCTTGTGTTAGGGACCAGTTGAATAAATGGGAGTCATCATAATTAACTGACATTGTTTTCAATATGAAAATTAAAGGGTAAGTCATTAAAATGTGCTAATTTGAAGTTTATATAGATATCAAAATCCAATTTTAGAACTTAGACCAACAGTATCATATGATCTCACTGATATGAGGAATTCTTAATCTCAGGAAACAAACTGAGGGTTGCTGGAGTTGGGGGGGTGGGAGGGATGGGGTGGCTGGGTGATAGACATTGGGGAGGGTATGTGCAATGGTGAGCGCTGTGAATTGTGTAAGACTATTGAATCACAGACCTGTACCTCTGAAACAAATGATACATTATACGTTAAAAAAAAAAAAAAAGCAGCAGCAGCAGCTAGCAGGAGGGGAAGAATGAAGGGGGGTAAATCGGAGGGGGAGACGAACCATGGGAGACTATGGACTCAGAGGAACAAACTGAGGGTTCTGTGGTGGGGATGTGTTAGCCTGGTGATGGGTATTAAAGAGGGCACGTTCTGCACGGAGCACTGGGTGTTATATGCAAACAATGAATCATGGAACACTACATCAAAAACTAATGATGTAATGTATGGTGATTAACATAACATAATAATAAAAAAATTAATTAAAAAAAAAGAACTTAGACCAACAGAAGAATTTTGGTGGCAAGTAACATTAACAGCTATTGTTCAGAACTGCTGGTACATGGTAATAGCAAAAACCAGACTGACTAAAGCCTTTTCTGACAGTGTTTCCCTGCAGAAAACATGCCCCCTTATTATCTGCACCCTGGCAGGTTGGGGAAAGGGGGTGACCACAGCCCACCCTTGGGAATCCAATGGAAACTGAAGTGGCCCAAGGGGATACAATCAAGGTCAATGAAGACCAAGTGCAGAGTGATCAAGAATAGAAAGTAGAGAAATCCTGGGGAGTGCCTAAATGAGCAGTCACCAAGTTCAAAATTCTTTAAAATGTAAACAGCCTCCTGGAATGCATAAAAATGCTGGGAACAGTACAGGTACTGACGTCAGAATTCTGTGCCTCGTCTGGAGCATTTCCTCTAAAAAAAACAGCCATGAACTTCAAGAGGTCATAACTGACCAACCAGTGACTTATTACACTCTTCATCCTGGAAATATTTAAGATGTCAAGCTATATAAATCAAATCAAACACAGCCAAGTGTCTTACATAGGTTGTAGTAAGTGTAAAAGATGAGGCATTTCATGTCACTATCAAGACAAATTTGAAGATACACAGGCAGTGAGAACTTTCGATCAGTTGATTAGAGCATAACCTATTATTACATGTGAACAAGCTGGATTTCCCCCTCCTCACCTTCTTAGACACCATGGCAAAGTTAAGAGAGAAAGGAGTGCCAGAGACCAGAGATCAATAAGCTACTGGACCTAGAAAGCATTGCCTAAGTTTTCCTTAGTTTCCTCATCTGTAAAACTAATGGTGAGGTTGTTCAAGGAATTAAAACATTCACAAAGCTGTAAGCACAGTGCCAAACAAAGGGAAAGCAATTAATATTTATCATCTTCGTTGTTAATAGCAACTCCAGAATTCCAAACTGAATTACACACCTGACTCCCTGTAGTAGGGCCCTCAAATGCTACAGGAACTGTTCAGATGGTTGGATAAACATCATAAGCCTCGTTTTTCCCAACCGCACAAACACATTTACACAGGGGCTCTATTTCTTATGGGCTATGGCAATCATGGGCTAATTAGGAGAAGTCCCCATCTTATGCAGTAGAAACACTATGTGCACCAAACCCAAGACCTAGAAGTGAGATTTTTAAAAAATATGTTCAAGGAGTCTGCTTCTCCCTCTATCCCTCACCCTGCTCATGATCTCTCTCTAATAAATAAAATATTTTAAAAAAATAAATAAATAAAAAATATGTTCAAGATCCAAATCCTTCCCAGGAAGGCACCACAACTCAAAATTCCAGGATATTCAGCATGTACTTATTCCAAAATCTTCCACGATAGAGTGTCAACTGATAAAATAATTGTTAAAATTGATTATGACTCCCAAATCCAGACAAGATGAGAAAAAAGTTCTTTACCCAGTCTTCATCTTTTCATTTGACCACCAATGCAAAAGAAAAGACTCTTGTCAACTGATTTTGAAGGGACTACCAAATACTAATGCTTGGGGCTCATGAAACTTTATTTAGGGGCACCTGGGTGGCTCAGTTGGTTTAAGCTTCTGCCTTTGGCTCAGGTCATGATACCGGGGTCCTGGGATAAAGCCCCACATGGGGCTCCCTGCTCAGTGTGGAGCCTGCTTCTCCCTCTCCCTCTCCCATTGCTCATGCTCGCTCGCTCTCTCAAATAAATTGTTTAAAAAAAGAAAATTTATTTAATAAAAGTGGCAGCCATTTACAAACGACTTAAATGTATATATTCCCACCAACAAATGAATTACTAACAAAATCTCTTTTGGTGGTAATTTGCTTTTCCTGAAGAGAAGGACAATGTGCTATAACAAAATGCTTCACTAATGTTCTTTTTCAAATGGCTTTATACTCTAGCTCAACAATGGAAGAAAAAAAAGTGGGGTTTAAAGTGGTTTATTTTTTATTGTTTTTTTCCAACCTCAAGTACAGAACAAGGGATTCCTACCAGAACATGGCCATTCATCAGCTCCTTTCTTATAGAATCGGCCTCTTTGATATTTTGCTCCCTAATTTGATTTGGCTCCACATTTTTCTTTCATGTTATTAAATGCACAAGTATTAAATTAACATAAAGACAGAGGAGCTGGCATGGTACCAAATGATCGGTCACTGTTTTTTCACATGTATATTTATAGCATGTACAAGCAATAGTAAATCTAGACAATAGCTCTACCTGCAAAATTATCATTTAGGTTTTCAAAATTTTTAATTACTCAAAAATATAAAACCAAAGTATTTCCATTTATAACTTCATTTGACTGGCAAACTATCCAGTTTTATCCAGAACACTGGCATTATCCCCATTTCATAGATGAGGAAACTAGAAGTACAAAAACACCCATCAAGTTCACCTACCTTTGCACCCAATACTCATTTAATTTTAGGATTAAGTGGGAACTGCATATGAAGCTAAAGTCACCTATTTAGAATTCAGTTTCTCTAAGTTAGTCAGCTAAGGATTTATTCTTCATTCCTATAACTGTTCCGCAGTTTTGTCAAGCATAATACTAAAGAAGTTCAGTTAAACTGAATGCTGGACCATGAGACCTCTGTTGGCAGAAATTCTCTGTCACTACAGAGATCAAAGCTCTGCCTAACTGGGTCGCCTGGGTGGCTCAGTCATTAAGCGTCCGCCTTCGGCTCAGGTCATGATCCCAGGGTGCTGGGATCGAGCCCTGCGTCGGGCTCTCTGCTCTACGGGAAGCGTGCTTCTCCCTCTCCCCCTCCCCCTGCTTGTGTTCCCTCTTTTGCTGTCTCTTCCTCTGCCATATAAATAAATAAAATCTTTTAAAAATTTTTTTAAAAAAAGCTCTGCCTGACAGTTAAATGGCATTCAAACAAGGTACATAAAATAAAAAGGCTGCTTAATTTCCATATGGGCTTTTCACATCCTACATGCATCTATTATAGACTGCTCACAGAATCACAAAAGGGGATGGCTGAGGCAAATGAGGACTGAGGTCTGAGTACTGTTGTGGGCTTGTGACTAAGTACCTACCTGATCTGTGCAGATGAGTGCAGAGAAGAACCCAAGGGATAGAGCTGGGCTGAGGGGCAGGAGCCCAGGTAGAGTGCCCACTCAGCCCCAGCTCACAGTCCCTCTGTCGCTCTGCACACTATAGTGCTGGTGTCCTAGACTTGCCATTTTCAAGAACATTAAATTTTCCCTATATAGGCATCTCACTTTACTAGTTTTCACATTTAACCCCATTAAGGATACAAGAATGGGACAGTGGTTTGCAAATCCATTGTATTTTTTTCCTACACAATTTTTTTTATAAACCTAGAAAAACTATAATAGAAAACTAGTTTTCTAAGCACAGTAAAAAGCTTATACTAATATCTATAGCAGGACTGCCTCTAATTACACGTCAACCCCTACAAGCATGCCTTCAGAAAAATCTAGTCTTCAAAATTACATGTGATAAACTACAAAGTTATACGCCTTTAAATGTCTAGTAATATGAGGCTCACTACCTATATACAATGTAATACTACCAGAAATGTTAAAACTTGTAAAAGAAACCACTGTTTGTTTTTGTAAGAGAAAGAGAGGAGCAAGATGGCGGAGGAGTAGACCTAAATTTCGTCTGGTCCCAGGAATTCAGCTAAATAGGGATCAAACCATTCTGAACACCTACGAACTCAACGGGAGATCGAAGAAAAGAAGAACAGCAGCTCTCTGAACAGAAAAGCAACCACTTTCTAGAAGGTAGGACATGAAGAGAAGTGAATCTGAGGCGATATTCGGGAAGATAGATGGCGGGGGGAGGGTCTCTGTCAGCCGCTACCAGCAAGTAATAGAGCCACGGGGAAAAAAATCGGAACTTTTAGAAGTCGGCTCCGCTGAGGGACTTCGCTCCAGTGGCTAAGCGGGGGGTGGAACCCTCACGGGACAGTGTGGTCTCAGGACCCTCGGGGTCACAGAAAGACCGGGGGTGCCTGAGTGCGGCAGAGCTCCCAGGTATCCGAGCGGAGAACCCAGCTGCAGAGACGGAGCCAAGGCGTGGGCTCTCAGCTCGGGGTGGCCATAAACTGTGATCCACGGCCCAGTCGGGCCACTGCTCCTGCAGCAGGGACCCAACAAGCGGCAGAGACGGGGAGACTCCCCTTCCTCCCCCGGGAGGAGCGGCGCGGGAGGACACCGCAGGGATCTGCTGGATTTGGAGACTCCACACGGGGTCGGGTGCCAGAGATAGAAACACTCAGTCACAGGCCAGGTGAGCACGGAGTGCGGCCGGAGACCAAGGAGACGGGAGTGACTGACTGCTTTTCTCTGGGGGCGCACTGAAGAGCAGGGCCCCGACTTCTTGGCTCCTCCAGGGAGGAGATTGGGAAGCCACCATTTCCACTCTCATCCTCCAAAGCTGTACCGAGAGCTTGCAGGGAACAAAAGCTCCTGAGAGCAAACCCGAACAGATTACCTAGCCCAGACTGGCAAGGGCGGGGCAATTCCGCCTCCGGCAAAGATATTTGAGAACCACGGCAACAGGCCCCTCCCCCAGAAGGTCAGCATGAACAGCCAGCAAGCCAAGACCAAGTTTACCAATCAAGGAGAAGGGGAGAACTCCAGCGCTGGGGGAATACTGCACATAGAATTCATGGCTTTTTTGCCATGATTCTTTAGTCTTTCAAAGTTAATTTTACTTTTTAACTTTTTTTTTTGAATTTTTCTTTTTCCCTTTTTCAACCAACATCTTATCAATCCCTTTTTTAAAATATCTTTTTTATTTTTCATTTTTAGAGTCATATTCTATCCCTTCATAGTAGTTACCCTAATTTTTGGTGTGTGTGTGTGTGTGTGTGTGTGTGTGTGTGTGTGTGTGTGTGTGTGTGTGTGTATATAGAGAGAGAGTTCTCTTTTTAAAATTTTGGAATACAGTTTCTCCTAACAGGACAAAATATACCCTAAATCTCTAGTTTATGGCTTTGTTCTACTCTCCTGCCTGATCATTCTCTCCCTTTTTTTTAAATCTTCTTTCTTTTTTCAACCAACTTCTTATCAATTCCTTTTATAAAATCTTTTATAATTTTCATCTTTACAGTCATATTCCATCCCTGCATATTTACCCTTATTTTTGTACATATATAAGTTTTTCTTTCTTTAAAATTTTGGGAGGCAGTTTCTTCTAACAGACCAAAATACTCCCAAAATCTACTGTGTGGCACTGATCTATGCACCAGCCTGATCATATTTGATCATATTCTGTTTTTTGTTTGTTTGTTTTTATCTTTTTCTTTTTCTTTTTTTTTTTTCTGTTTTCTTGCTTTCCCTTTCTTTTCCCCCAGTTTCGGGTCACTTCTGATTTGTTTAGTGTATATTTTTCTGGTGTTGTTGTTACCCTGTTAGCATTTTGTTCTCTCACTCATCTATTCTCCTCTGGACAAAATGACAAGATGGAGAAAATCACTCAAAAAAAAGAACAAGAGGCAGTACCGACTGCCAGGGACCTAATCAATAGGGACATTAGTAAGATGTTGGAACTAGAGTTCAGAATGATGATTTTAAAGATACTAGCTGGGCTTGAAAAAAGCATGGAAGATATTAGAAAAACGCTTTCTGGAGAAATAAAAGAACTAAAATCTAACCAAGTCGAAATCAAAAAGGCTATTAATGAGATGCAATAAAAAATGGAGGCTCTAACTGCTAGGGTAAATGAGGCAGAAGAGAGAATGAGTGATATAGAAGACCAAATGATGAAAAATAAAGAAGCTGAGAAAAAGAGAGATAAACAACTACTGGATCACGAGGGCAGAATTCAAGAGATAAGTGACACCATAAGATGAAACAATATTAGAATAATTGGGATCCCAGAAGAAGAAGAAAGAGAGGGGGGGTAGAAGGTATACTGGAGCAAATTATAGCAGAGAACTTCCCTAATTTGGGGAAGGAAACAGGCATCAAAATCCAGGAGGCACAGAGAACCCCCCTCAAAATCAATAAAAATAGGTCAACATCCCGACATCTAATAGTAAAACTTACGAGTCTCAGAGACAAAGAGAAAAGGCTGAAAGCAGCACGGGACAAGAGATCTGTAACCTACAATGGTAGAAACATTAGATTGGCAACAGACCTATCCACAGAGACCTGGCAGGCCAGAAAGGACTGGCATGATATGTTCAGAGCACTAAATGAGAAAAATATGCAGCCAAAAATACTATATCCAGCTAGGCTGTCATTGAAAATAGAAGAAGAGATAAAAAGCTTCCAGGACAAAAAAACACTATTTGCAAACACGAAACCAGCCCTACAAGAAATATTGAAAGGGGTCCTCTAAGCAAAGAGAGAGCCTAAAAGTAACATAGACCAGAAAGGAACACAGACATACAGTAACAGTCACCTTACAG